>NC_081199.1:31111515-31174015 GCF_902713425.1 Acipenser ruthenus
AAATGGAATTCCTTCTCCAGTTCCAGAGCCTGCTGTCTCGTATATGCAGTCCTTGATCGCTTTGGTTCCCCTCCGGTATAATTTGGATTAACTAAAACAAACACAAAACATGGAAGTTAACTAGTTGCCATTAAACTGATAGTTCTCGCATATATACGTCAAATTTCTCAGAAGCAGGCTGCAAAATAACACACACACACACACACACACACACACACACACACACACACTTACACACACACACACACACACACACATACCCACACATATACCCAACATATATATATATATATATATATATATATATATATATATATATATATATATATATAGATCAATCAAGAATCTATCTGTTTTAACTGGATATAAATTACCCATGTGTTATGCATATAAATATATTATTATATTTCAATAACATAAAAGCAGAAATGATTTAAAAAAAACAAACAAACAAAAAAAAAAAAAAACATGACCACAATGGAGGTTTAAATTGCAGAGAAAACTGGCCACATGGCTAGCGGCCTATTTCCATAGCAATAAAAATTTATGATGGGTGTAATTGGCAGCCCCTTCAAAAGCGCCCATAAATTTTGTTCAGCGGTTCTTTACAAAAAGATGCTATAACCGGCCCAAAATGCATTGGAGGTAAGAAAGTGACTCTTACCCGTAGCAATATGAACCTTCTTCATCCAGGGATAAACTATTGCTGGCTGTTTGGCTGGTATCGCGTTTTGGTTCTTGGCGTTCTGTTGTTGGATGCAGGGCCGTGGGGTGGACATTTGAACCGGTGGGCATTGCTCAGTCTGAGCGGGGAAATGGCTCGGTTGGTTGGGTTGCTCCTGCACATGACCCCGCGGCTGCACTGTAGAGCCCTGATCAGTGCTACAGCCAAAAGACTGCTCGTTGTAGTTTGACCGTGAATAGATTCCGGGATGCTGAAAATCTGTGTTCTGCGATGGACTATAATACTCTGAGCCCTGGTCAGGTATGTAGCTGTTCTGTGAATATTCCTCGCAAGGTGGAAATTTAGGATCCACATACTTGGAGTTCACCATATACGAACTCATGGCCATTAATTTCTGAAGGTAGAAAATACTAATTTTTCTCGAGTTGTCTTTTTTTCTCCTTCCATAAAGCCCTCCTACTAGCTGTCAACTGAATAAAGTTAGGCACCCATGTGACAGGATTAGCCAATGGGGACGAAGGGAGTCTAGTAACGGATAAGTATACAGCTATAGTAGCAATCATTTTCATAAACTTTACGAAATATGAATATCATGTTTAATAAAATCGTACAATTGAATACGATCTCTAATGAGGAGGGTTTTTTTTTTTTTTTTTTTTTTTTTAGCGAGTGAGTGACACGCCTTAAAATAATGCATCCTTATGCCTAATGAAACCCGTCACCCTATATATAACTGTAATACAATAACTGATCATGAATCTGAAAATAAATAAATAAATAAAATACAACTTTATGCAAAATAAAGATATAATACTCTAACTGGAATTTTCACAAATATAGAGCCACAGTGCTAGAGATTCAAAAGGTCCTTGCAGAACAAGAGGTTAATAATGAGCGAGTACAATTGATGTGGACCGTCTTTGTCATGCAGGGGTCATCTGAAAGTTAGTAGAATCTCATCATTCCATCCCATTGTACAGAAAGCAGGGGGCTTGGTAACTAATAACACGAATGAATGTATTAAAATATGTGGATAGAATCGAAAAAACAAGGTCTTCGCTATAATTTTTTCTTTCTGGAAATTAGATGAGAGAATTTTATTGTTGTGTGAAAATATGAATATATACATTAATAAAATCAACCATCTGCTAATTTATGGTCTTCGTAAGTAAGTAAAAGAAAACAAGTTTTCTTGTGTAGCCTGTTATCGGCAAGTTGAAAATTAAAAAAGAAAAAAAAACACAAGCAATCAAACAAAGACTAAAATACATTTTAAGGGACATGCACATCTACTTTTTTCTGATGCTATAACAATGCAATTCTCTGACTGTATAACAATCATATACTTACATTTGAACACACTTAACCCGAAGTTTTTGCATCGACCATATACTCCCCTAGAATCGAATCTGTGACTGTGATAATATCACACAAAGTCGGTTCTACAGGGTATATATAGACGACGAAATGCAATTCTTAATAATAATAATAATAATAATAATAATAATAATAATAATAATAATAATAATAATGTAGGGTAAAATAAAACAATCTGAACATTTAACAGAATACGTGTTTCTTAATATCAATATACGACGTTTGCACTTCGTAAAAGTAAATCATATTAAAACAAAACAACTGTTTTAAAATTTTAGAAAAAGATATGCATTTTCATTCAAACATGTGATGCACTTTAACCTAAACATCCATTTAACCACTGAACACAACAAAACCAACACATATTTCGAATCCATCCATCAAATTGTATGTAAGAGTTGTTGTTGCTGTTATTATTATTATTATTATTATTATTATTATTATTATTATTATTATTATTATTATTATTATTATTATTATTATTATAGCAGGTTTTTTTTTTTTCAGTCACTAAAACGTCCATTCAGTCATCAGTATAACAATGCGGCTTGTATTTAACACCTTGTGGTTTTGCCTAGGCATAAAGTGCGGTTGATTTATTTATTGCACAATTATGCCCCAATGTCTATTAATAACTAGGTTGTAACTGCAAACTAAAGTAAACGGTATATCACCAATAAATGTAGCCTATTTGTTTGATATGGATGCATACTTACTTTGGGGTGTTTCTCTGAGAGTAAGCTAAAACAGAATCAACTCTATCAACTGTCCCAAGCTTTACTGGTGCGGTCGCATATGAGGCAGAGGCTAAGGGGCATGGAAGGTCATACTAAATCATTTACAAACATATCACAAAGTTTAATTATTTTTTTCTTTGTCGACAGCCGCGCACGAAGGGTAGAAAAGTTCATGAATTCTGCATGACCCAAGTGATAACCGATCATCCGGTCAATCCTGCTGGCTTGATCATCATGTTATATTATTGCACGGGGATATTGTGGAATCGCTATGGTAAATAAATACGAGTAAGTCTGATTATAGAAACAAATAAATACCATTTAAAACGTGCTAAATTATTACTTTTATCTTCTGTTTGCCTTTCTTTCAAAATAAACTTTCTCTTTATCTTTAAATTGCTAATTCCTCTGCTCAATATTCTGTTATATACCAGTAAGATACATTTCCGAATCTTGAAACTAAATGAAATGCTTGGATGGAGCTGTTACTTTTAAACTATGACTATATATATATATACATATATATATATATATATATATATATATATATAATTGTCATCGTTTACATAGTTTAAAAGTAACAGCTCTATCCAAGCATTTCATTTAGTTTCAAGAAATGTCACAATTCAGGAGAAAATATATTTTTGATAGTTAAAAAAAAAAAAAAAAAAAAAGATTTAATTGTTTTATATGTTTTAATAAGATTTAAATTATGCTGTCAAATACCTTTAAAATTGAACAGACTTATTGAAAAACGGGCAAATAAAGCCACAGTTGGATAGGTCGCATTTTCAGATGTGACAGACGCTGTGACCTGAATTTCACCTTATTGCACGACTTGCTCAAGCGGGTCAAAGCCAAAGAGATACCGGGGAACAAAAGACTTCCAGTTTCACCTCTCGTTCAACTGCTTCCACAAGCACTTTGATAAAGCCCTTACATTTTGGTCTTGGGAAAGCAATACCAGATGCCTAAATGCACTAGCAAAGTGTATTTGTTTCATTGTGTTCAAAACACCAGCCTTACGATTACAAAACGAATTTTGTAATGTATCTACACAGACAGAAAGCAGTGGAAAGTTAAACATTTGACACAAATAAAAAGCTTCAGTTTAACTTATTTTTTTTAAAAAATAGAATAATTTATGACCTATAACTATAGGTAGATGCGTGATATATATATATATATATATATATATATATATATATATATATATATATATATCACGCATCTACCTATGTATATGATTCGAGACTGATTTGGTTGTAGAAAACTTGTCAAATTAGCTTTTCAGAAGCGATGAGAGATAGACCAAAATGTCCTTGTTACATCATACACATCATAAAACATAGCATTAATTACATACAAGATAAAACACATACTTTGATTTTATTTTCCAGTAAACTGTCTTTGTAAATCCTATTTGATACATTCAAAATAAAATATCTGTAGGGTCTATTGATACAAGAAATAGCTTTAAGGTTTTTTTTTTTTTTTTAGTTTTTAAATGTATACCAGCATAGTAATTGTATCCTACATGAGTGCTGTATTTTTTAAAAGCTAAATGTCATAATTATATCTAAACGTCATTCTCAATGTCTGTAAAGTAAAATAAAAAAGAAAGAAATGCACATGCATTTAGTTTTGGGTTGTATTCGCATTACAAATGCATTGTGAGCTTTAATGACAACAACATATCTGTAATTAAGTGCACCAAAAACCCATCATATATGGTTCACTGAAATGTGATTATATCTAAAAAAATCTAACATTACATCTCTTGATTAACCGTCATGTCATACGCTGGGGGGCGCTGTATAAACCCGGAGAGAACAGCCAAGGCCTTCAAATATAATTGTTCAGATAAAAAAAAAAAAAAGAAAAAAAAAGAATTCTAATATGCAATAATAGAACATTTTACGTTCATAAAAAAAAAATGATTATAAAACCACATGCAATGTTATAATGTAACCGGGTTCGTTTCCTGTAGTGTGTAATCTAATAGATGCAGTAACGTTTACTTGAATTACGCTTTGCATTGTGGATAACTTTCCATTCATTCTCATACTCTATTTGGTCATGTCTTATTGTTTATGTAATAAAAATCGTTTATTACAACCTATTGGATCGTCTTTTAGTACTGTAAATATGAGTGTGTGGGCAAACTCTGTTTAAAGAGAGCTTAAGGTGTATAGATTCACTAAATAAAATGAACGAATTGAACCTTTGTTTTAGATAGAAATTGCCTTCATCAATATACCACGATGATAATAACCCCCCAACTCTGTGGACTCACACTATAAATAATTAACAATGAATATAATAACCATTAAAACAACAGAACGAAAATAAAACTAATATCCACAAAATCAAATCCACATGATCTAGTAACCGTGCATGCAAACATATCTATCTATCTATCTATCTATCTATCTATCTATCTATCTATCTATCTATCTATCTATCTATCTATCTATCGTTATGATCAATATACAATTATTTCATACAGCAGTGTCCTTTTATTTATTTTTCTTCTTGAAAAAAAAAAAAAGATGTTGTATCTGGCTACGAAAAGTACATGCGCTATAGAGACCCAGTGACATCAAAAGACACCCTTGCAGCTTCTGTAATATCGCTATGAAGCAAACTTACTTCGTGCGAGGCTGCTGTGAAGGTGACGGTGGATCCAGGGATACACTGCCATGGTGCCTGCAACCAGAGATTAATCCTTGCTTCCACTTTTTTTCCAAGATCGCTCCGAAATGCTTAACCATCTGCACTTGTGTGCTAATATACAATGTGAATTATATTTTGGCTTGTCAACTCCCTAGCCATAAAACAAAGTTTAATGGAATCACGTGTCATGCTACAGCCATTCATGGCAACGCTCTGTTGTGCCATAAATAACCTTCAAACTTGAAAACTTATCCTATAATGGCCGTTACATTAGTGTGTTCTTCAAATTCAGTCTATTCAGATTTTAAACGTAGGGTATGCAGGGCGTGCTGAGCTAAATTTAGTTTTGAAAAAAAAAAAGGTCTTTTTAAAAGTAAGTAATTTAGTAGGCTATAATTAAACCCGCTCATATTTTAAAACAAGCTAAACTTGATTTTAAAGCAGATTAGTATTTTTGGTTTTCAGTTTGAAATATAATGGCAAAGCCTTCTGTACGACTGAATTTGTTCTACACTTCACAAACATTCACTTATGACGAGTTGTTTCTACTGCTTGTATTGCTCCTCTAACCTTCGTGTGTGAAATTCTTTTTAGACCGTTTTGTTGACGAGCCTTTGATACCTGTAAATGTAAGGTAATAAAACAACAAAATTGTCGTCGTGTGAAAACGCCTGTTTGAGGGCATGCGAGAATGTCAGTGGTCGTAAACACAGGAAGTCAAATGTCACTGTTTAATTAAGCATCTGATCACAAATACAAGTGAAATGGGACTGCTTTGCTAGTAATTAGCTAAATGAGAAACAAACAAACATGCAAACAAACCAAAAAAAGGGGATTTTTTATAACCTATGGGAAATAAAAAGGTATAATAAAAACAATTATAATAAAATGCTGAATGTAAATTTACCACACAATAAATAAATAAATAAATACTGCCATTTCGGTAACAATTATGTTAGCCTGTTGCCCGAACAAAAAAATATGAATTAACCACAATTTGTGTTCTTAAGACAGGTTCATTCATAAAAAAAAACAACATTATATATATATATATATATATATATATAATTTATCTATTAGCCATACAGAGTAATTATTTATCAAACACTCCACAATCTTGTAGGCTGTGTGCCTCCCTTTGGTCAATTTGGTCTAACATTAAACTATTGCAGCCTGTAAGAGAAAAATAATATAGAGGCCTACAGTATTCATGCTGGGGCTTCAATGACCACGTTTATAAAAGCTGTAAATATAATTATCGAAACGAGTCTTATTTGTATAACAATAACATGTGTCCACTTAACATGTATGGGACACGTGTAAGCCTACATATACACAACAGACATGCATTAACCGCCATTGTCTTTGTCGTAAAGGTGAACGATTGCGAATATTTAGCCAGTGTAACCATATACTGTTTGTTTCTTTATTATATTTTTATACAGGCAAATGTTTGTAATTTTGCAGAACAAATATAGTATAATCATTGCGAATTCACTGTCATTTACCAATAAAAAAGGTTGCAGCTGTATCATTTATCGTTAAGTGTTTAGCCATGTTTTTTTTACACGTTTTCCGAGTATAGCTGTATTTGTATTACTACAGCATTGTTATTGTAATTATTATTACCTCTATGCTGTTTTCTAGCCCTGTGTTAGGATGCTCGGTTTTTTCTTTTGACAGGGACCAGGAATTGAAACATTGTGGATTCTTACAGACCCAGCGTCGGTGCAATTGTATTGCTTCGGCTGTGCTGTTGGGTTTACCCTTCTGCAAGCAACCTGAACAAGATGGACAAATAAAGCTCAATCTACAAGGGATAATCTCCGATTATTTCAAAAATGTATATCATTAGGAATAAGAGGTATTTAAAAATGTGCATCTGCTATTCACCCGTACAGTGATGATGTTGGTATGATACTTTGTGAAGGAAAGTGCTCACATATTAAGCTTGAAAATCGGTGCCTTTGTGGTTTTATCAGTTACACCAGTTTTGCACACAAACAGATTTTATACTGTGTTATAAAACAGCACATGCCCTATCTCTGCCCCCCACCAATATAATGGTAGAATGTGTAATCACGTGGTTTTAATGACCGCTCGTAAATCTCCCTGCAAGATAAAACTGTGTCGGATACTTGGGCAATAGCGCCTCCTCCTGGATAATCAGATACATTTTGTGATGTATGCAGATACATTTCATGATGTATTCAAAATCATACAAGTGTGCAAAGAGGGGTCAGAGGCAAATTGAAGCTATGTGCAAGTTTCTTTGGTCAGTGAGTGCAAAGGTTTAATCACAGGCCTCTTCCAAATGAAGAACACGTTCTGTTTGTAAAGTACATATACTGCCTTGAATTTAATTTTGTTGTGGCTTTTGTGTTTTTTTCTCTACAAATTAAAAGCATTATGATCCACTATTTTCAATACAGTTCGTGATGTGTGATGTACATATAAAATGAAGCCTATGTGTCTGAACACGTCTAATGTATGCATTGCATACATTGCTTTCCTACGATGCATTGCCATGTGTATGTGTAAGCAATAGTTAGGAGAAACTGAACAGAAATATTCCACTGTTATCATGAGAAAAGTTTAGTTTTAGTTTAGGGCACTTTTAGTTTGTTTTAAAAAACAATAATGACGGTTTAATATCTGTTTAAACGCTACAAGGACTTGGCATGTGTCCTATCATAAGGTATTGTCAGACTTTCCTTCCTTGTGGAGACTTTTTTGACCCAGTATAAACCTGCCCCCACCCCCCCACACACACACACACACGCACGCACACACGCACACACACACAAACGTTTCCATTCCTATGTTTGTGGGGACTTCTCATTGACTTTCACTATCTACTATTTCTAACTCCAGTGAGACAAAAAACTCCAAGGTGAAAGTCGACAACAAACTAAATTTTTTTTTTGAAGGCATATTTAGTTCTTAAAAACGTGTTTTACAAAGTGGGGACGTCCCACAACGTCGTTTTTTCAAGAGTTATTATCTTTGTGGGTACATTTTCTCAAATTGTGTCCGCACACTGATAGTAATACACACACACACACGCGCGCACACACACACACGCACGCACACACACACACACACACACACGCGCACACACACACACGCACACACACACACACACACACACACACACACACACACGCGCACACACACACACGCACACACACACACACGCACACACACACACACACACACACACACAACCGTTGCCAAAATAAACACCACCATGTAGTAGCCTACATAAACACTGAACTGTGTTTAAAATGTGTCGCATGAGGAGTAATGTTTGCTTCGTAAACATTTGGTTTACAGCGCAGCTGGTGTGGGTTTACATGTGCGGGTTTTCGATACCATTTATATTGTAATTATCAAAACACATTTTCTAGATAACCTTCTCTCCAGAGTAATGCAAAGTTCATTGTCGCTTTTCCTTTTTTAATCAGAAGCGTTTCATGCACAGGATGTTCCCTTCTCCCGCATTCACACCCTGGGACTGCACCGGGTATCCCTTGTCGCATTGCAGTAGAGCAGTAAATACTTCAGCAGCTGCCTGCCAACCAGCGAGTGAAATACTGTCTTTGTTCTGAAACACCCGACTCCAAGCAACATAAATCTAGTCCCTCAAAACAGTGCCTTTTCAAGCAGAACGCTTAAATAAAATACCAAAAAAATAATTATTAGAGCTCAACTTGATTCTGTTTTCGGGCGCAGACTGATTTTCAGACAACGGAACAATAGGTCTGTCGACTGCAGAGCTATTCAGAATATACTATACTATTCCAATCCAGACTTTGTTTTATTACTTAGACCCAGGAAATTGGAAATAAGTGAATAAACAAATACATAAATAATAGACAAAATGGGTACAAGTGAAGCATTAACCGATAACCAGTTGATTAGGTATAAGCGAATTAGATTAACATGACAGTTAATGTTTAGCGTCTTTTTCCAAGTGACTGGTTTGGAATGTTGGTTGAAGATTCCACTTAAACGTTCTTGGAATAATGCTATGCTGTACACCTACTAAGAGTACTGTAATTGAAATGAATGTGAATGAAATGCGTGGCCTCCCTCTAACATTAACACATGGAAGAAAATTCATCACATACATAAGATACACTTTTGCATATGCTATAGGCAAAGTGTTTACTTTTCACTCATTTGTGGTTAAAACAAGATTATCTTTAGATCACACAGTAAATGATAAATGTCTCTTTCTGACAAAGGTCCTCAAAATTTCTAACAATCGAATCATTTCAGAATATTGTATTGCTTATGAAAGTGCTCTGCAAAGCCTCACGTTGTTACATTAATAGGCTATGAGCTACCTGGTAGTCGTGGGCCAACACATGACACTGCAAGTTTACCTGCAGCCTATTATGACCATTCCCGGAGGAGATTAATAGTCTTTACCATACTTTGTGTCCATTAACACCAAGCTAATTGTTTAAAATACATATTCGATTTCTTTTTTTCTTTCTTTCTTTCTTTTTTTCTTTCATTTATAAGTTATCACCATGATCCAGTGAGTTGCAAAACTCAATTAATACAACTTACAAATATAAAGAAACCACATATGCTGATGTACAAAGACCTGTAGTAAATATAATGATACAAATATGAACAGTGCCTTCATATACTTGCAAACATTTTCTTAGTATATTTGTTTTTTATATTTGGACAAAATAATAATAATAATAATAATAATAATAATAATAATAATAATAATAATAATAATAATAATAATAAAGAAATGTCCCATAACCAAATCAAGTTACATTTATTTCCGATGCCTAACATCCGAGTAAATATATAGAGAGTAAATAAATAATATATACGAGTTATTTACTATCTAAATATCTGTTAAAATAAACCGTTGTACTCTCTGAACAGATTGTGCCTCTATGTTTTATTTTTTTTAATTTTTTTTTACAAACTGTACATTTCGTTGTGAAAGAAATATTTTGCCAAGGTTAATGTTAAACACGAAGTTTAATAATAGGTTATTAATGGTTAGATTTTTATTAACAAAAGCAGTTTTTATGTACAGGCTAGGCCAGGTAACAAAAGCAGGTAAAACATACACTTACCACTTATGCCACTTATGGGGTGATTGACGTAATCCATTTCCACAAAGCTGTAGTTTAACAGCAATCCGAATACACAACTCGGATTAAGCATTTTGTAGTAAGGAGGAAATATTTTGAATACTGTAACAAACAAGCGAAAGTACAGGAAAGCGCAGGCTATTCCCCCACTCAGCATGAAGGAAACCAGGTAGCACACTGTCACACTGATGCTAAAAACACTAATATTGAGAGAGAAGACAGAAGGGATAGGTTGGGAGGCTTTAACGGCAGAATGCAGTGAAGAAGTCGCTAGGGATATCAGGGAAAGGGCCGTGAAGACGCTCACTCCATGCACATGACCAGTGCCATCCAATGATAGGCGTAACTTGCTCATAAAAAGGTCTATTACCAAGTTGTAAATTTTCTTCTAACAAAAAGGAATTTACTGCAATTCCTTTTCGGTTTTGCGCATAATGGTTGACAACGCCATATACTTTCCCCATTGAAAGTGCCCTGAGCATTAGTTTACGTGTCAGTTGGTGGAAAATAAGACATTATACCAAAGTTATGTCAATGTGATGCATATGATACACATAGAAATAGAGATAGATATTTTACAAATATTTAGACATATGTTATATGCTTAGATTTTCAAGATTGTAAACACATTATTATATTTTACTATCTAATACTGTATATGATCAGAATTCAAAATCTATTATCTGAAATATTCTTCTTCTTCTTCTTCTTCTTCTTCTTCTTCTTCTTCTTCTTCTTCTTCTTATTATTATTATTATTATTAACGGCATATATGCAGCCTATGTAATATATATATATATATATATATATATATATATATATATATATATATATATATATATATGAAATGAAATGTAAACATATGCAGGCTTACATTTTTTGCCTGTAAAAGAATTAAGCATACATTTTATGCAACTGGTTTTATTAGTGTTTGTTTTACTTGTTTGAGGGGTTGAAAACAAATTATATCCTACTGTGAATTTTACAGAAACGTACCAATAAGGAAACCTTATTTAGCCAATATTTCAACTCTTATCAGCCCATATAACTATATTTATTTAAGTTATTTTATATTATTTTTCAAATGGCTTAGCAGGCAATGTGTGTTGGTCTCAATGTCATAAACAAGAAACAGAGCCTATTAACTCTTTATCCTTCCATGTGTTCCATTTACATTCTGTATATTTACACTCTACATATATCACTTTAAAAAAAAAAAGCTTTTTAAAATACTTAAAAATACCTTTGAACAGTGTTTGACGCCTTAACCTTAGTTAGGAAATGCATCATTTATTTAGCAAGCTTCAAAGTTGGAAATAAATGCTAGACCTTACCCAGTTTCAGAGGATCATAATTAATATAACGGATATAATAATAATAATAATAATAATAATAATAATAATAATAATAATAATAATAATGTAATTGTTTCAATTTTAACAAAAAAAAGCATAAGTAAGACATTCACGCCTTTGTTTGGTATTATTATTATTTTTATATCTATAATCATTTTGTCTACAAACTTATAGTGATAAAAAAATATATGATTGCAGAGTTTCTCCCCTCCAGCGGTCTAGTTAGTATTCATAATGACTAATGCAACCCAGTGGTCAGCGATGATTTTGCTTGCTTGAGTAATTCACGGCACATTTTTTCTATTCACATTTTATTTATATCTGAAATCGTTAATTTTTAAGATAACTGAATAATATAGTGACCCAAATAGTATTCACTGTTGATATCATAATGTGTTATACAATAGCAGAATTGTGCAGGTCTATAATGCCAGTCAGAATAATTTAATGCATTTTTTCCTCACAATCAATTTGTAGGCCTAGCCTTTTGTATTTTATTACTTAATCTATTGAATTTTGTATAATGCAACTTATAACTGTCTAAATTATTCTTGTTGTCACAACAATAAATATTTTAGGCTACAGTTTTATGGAAAGAATTGCAAGTTTTAAAAAAAAATCTGAGCAAAAGTAGTTACTTTCTATAAATTACTTTGTTACAGTTTACTATCGTATTTGTATTTAGCCTAATACAAGTATAAATTAAGGATAAAATATAATTCAGAAATAATTAAATATAAATTTAAAAATATCAAAAACAAAAAAGTATAAGTAAGGCATTCACACATTTGTTTTGTAAAATTATTATTATTATTATTTTTTTTATAAATAATCATTTTGTCTACAAAGTTATAGTGATAGAAAAAAGCATGTAGATACCCGTTAGCTTTAATCGTGTGACAGAGGTGTAACACAAATTCAGATCTTGAATTTTGATCAATTCCATTAATATATAGGCCTTATTCAACAGGGCCTACAATCATACACAATATAACATTTCACGTGCAGTTTCCTGGTAATTAAATGTTGTTAATTTATAGAAAATCTAATCATTTATTCTGGTTTCTCATTAGGAAGAGCATGGGTGCAAATCATAAACATAGTCCCTTTATTTAACGAACAGCATTATTTAGTTTGAAGTAGGCAATAGATAATTGAAAAGTGAGCACATAAACTCGCATAGCCTATACCTTCCACGCTAACTGACAAACACACAGTCATTGTAACAGTGGCATAGGCTGTTAGACCCAACAAGGATTGTCTCCTTACACTTTAATCGTCTTTTCTGTTTTCACATGTAATAAAAGTCTCATTTTAGACAGGTTTTAAAAATTCAGTCAAACATTCTCGTTGCCTGCTTTGTCCTGCGCAGAGTTGCTAGGCTCCATTTTAACCTCATCTCCGTCTTCTGGTCGTGAAGATGGAAATTTTTCTTTATTGTTTTCTTTTTTCCACTTCATTCTTCGGTTTTGAAACCATATTTTAACCTGTCTCTCGGTGAGCCCCAGAGCGTGCGAGACCTCGATTCTCCTCTTTCTGGTCAGATAGGGGTTAAATAGAAATTCCTTCTCGAGTTCCAGAGTTTGGAGTCGGGTGTATGTTTGTCTGCCTCTTCTTCTGCCAGGAGCTATGACAAAAGAAACACAGGAGCATCTGGTTAATATAATAAAACACGATTAGACTGCAAAAATACATACATACACATCTCGCTATAGGAGATTTATAATGATCCTATAGCTTTGAGATCCAAGTATGACCTAAACGTGATATGGAAACAAACAAAAACAAATATTACATCCAACCTTGAGGTCTCATCCAGGGAAACATCTGAGAAGGAGACGAGTTCTGATTTAAGTGCTCTGGTTCTTCGCCAGTATTACTACTGGACGATTTACAGTCAGGATACTGTACCAGCTCGGTCTCTTGCTGTGTAGTGAAGAGCAGCTGCCTCTGTAAATTATCGTATCCGTAAAATTTACTGGGGTCACCGTGACACGTAATTCCACAAGGATTCGGTTGATATCCCGCATTCTGGATTGCTGAGGTTCCATGATGGTAAAATTCTTGAACTTGTGTTGGGTGCTGGAAACTTGCGCTGCTGCCATACATAACGGTGTGTCTGCTATTAACATCTTGTGAAAACGGGCAGTCGTAGTACGTTGGACCTATTGTCTCAGCAGCCTTGTACTTTGAATAAAAGGGATTTACAAAGTAAGAACTCATCTCTAATTGCTAACAAAGTTTCTGAGAAGAACAAACAAAATAATAATAATAATAGTAATAATAATAATAACTTTGATTGCAGAGTTTCTCCCCTCCAGCGGTCTAGTTAGTATTCATAATGACTAATGCAACCCAGTGGTCAGCGATGACTTGCTTGTATGCGATATAATCGCTACCTCTAAGCTTTTGTTGTTTCCTTTAAATCACTCGACAGAATGGAAGCTCACACCGCTTGGAAAATATTTTGCTTCGTTTTACATTTACCAGTCCTGGGGCAAACAAAGTACCCCCTCTGTGATCTGAATATATATATTTTTGTTTCAAAAACCCTGTGAGCATAGAGATTGGGTTAAGATAATAAGATATATCTCACCATCACTACAGGAGTACAGTACGACTGAAAGATATGGTGCGCATTAATATATATATATATATATATATATATATATATATATATATATATATATATATATATATATATATATATATATCTTATAGATATGGTGCGCATTAAATATATATATATATATATATATATATATATATATATATATATATATATATATATATATATATATCTATCTTGCACCACTCAGTGTACAATCAGAAACGCCAAAGAAAAGAAATCTATTATTTTGTTCCTAAGGAGCAAGATGAAACTGGAATCAAGGGCAATAAGGGCGAGGAACAGAAATAAGTGATATACACCCCACATCACACATCAACACTGTTATCAAAAGTTTCACATATACAGTACAATATGGAGCATGTGTCTGTGCGTAAAAACGAATGAAGTATCGGTGGATCTATAAATGGGGTTTGTTTTTGTCATTAGGTCTGTATGTCTGTAAGTTAATTCCATCTAGGGATATATATTATTGATAAACTATACAGAAAAAAATACAACGTTCAGAACAGATAGGGATCAGATTAGTAACAAAAGATAGGCCTACAAAACTCTTAATTCAGTCAAAATATATTATTGCTTGGAAACGCAAACTTTAAGTCAATGGCAGTTTAGTTTACCCTTGACTAGGTGAGGGCAAGGCAGGGCTGAGTCTGTTGGGTTAATTGCTACCTAATGAAAAGCATGACTATGAATAAGTTTCCCATTATTTCACCCTTCGGAGACGTCATTACTGAAACAAGAACGTTCAGGAGAGCGTGACGCTCGATTCGGCCTGGAATTTCAACGAGAGCCCCTGAAGAAAAACAAGTTGAAAAAAAAAAAGAAAAACAGCGCAGTGATATATGGACACAAGCGACGTCTTTTAAAACTACGTTCTCGTTGTTTGCGCTACTAATTATGACCCAATCCAAAAGACTAGATCTCATAAACTTGTTTTGAAAAAAAAAAAACATTAATTTGATACATGAGCATGTTATACTGAACTCTTCACAACCAATGTGTTGTATGTTATTGTAGGTTAATTGGAAGCATGGATATTCTCTGTTTGTCCTTGCAATCATTTTGATGTGTGCTTCTATTTGGAGGTCCCTGGTCCAGTAACGTGACATGACTATCGCATGTAATGCATGTAATACGTCTGCTGAACTTTGCACATAATAATAATGAGGACTCGTTGTGCTATTATCTTGTCATCCATTATTTGGGGGAGGCTAAACATCTTTTTTTTTTTTTTTTTTTTGCAGATATGGATACGCACAAGCGACATGAAGGAACTACTATAGACCCTATATGTTATACTATAGGCTACTCGATACACATATGTATCGTTCACTTAAAAACGTAAAGAAAACGTATTTTACATTTTATCATTTAGGAAATTGCAGGGAAGGACGAGTTTGCATAGCTTGACAAAAACAGACGCCACCTGCAGTTTTAGCATTTTCTTTTACTGTCCTTTTATTATCGTGTCTGTGTTTATATGTCCACTTTTAATTACACAGACAAAAAGATCATTTTCATTGTGGTCTTTACAAGGCTCTACACATTTAGCTGCAGACGCTATTCATGTTTGTATCCTTAATAATGTGTGTGTAAAATGGGTGTAGTGTTTTCAGCTGTTTCTTTTCAAAGGGAGACGATGGCCTACATTTAAAAGCTCGTATTTCTTCTCATACAAAAAGCATCAAAAACGCAATGTTGTAGTCAATATTCCATTCGGTAATGAATTCAAATGTAGTTTATGTAGTTTATGGGCTAATTTAATGAGTAGCTTTGTTTGTTCCTTCTTGTTGTTGTTCTTTTAATACAATAACTGAAACATAACCTAAACTAAGCACTTCGTTTTGAATCTTGATTATTTAATTTGATATTGAGATTTTAGTATAACGCTGTCAGTATATATATATATATATATATATATATATATATATATATAGATATATATATATTGTATTGTGTATGGTGATGGTCTCGAGGAGTCGATTTGGATCAAAGTTCAAGCATATTTTCTTCTAGAGGAATGATCACCTTTTGACGTCACTGTGGTATTATGGGTGAAGGCTATATTTGCATCGTGAGACATTCTAAAAAAAAAAAGTCATAATACCACAGTAGTGACATCCAAAAGTGATCATTTCTGTAGAAGAATATATGCTTGAACTTTGACCCATTCGACTCCTCGAGACCATCACTTTCAATTCAAACACAAATTTCGTTTTCAATCACTCGACAAAACTCACAGTACAGAAATGTTCCTTAATGATCAACAAAATGAGAATAGGTTAAAAAAAATGTACAGCTGGTACATTCGTATCTCAGAGAAACTGGAGAAAGTGATAACGACATAGAACGTCATTAGAGCACTGCGCCACTACGTTTAAAAAACGGAACTGTACTGCTGAACCTTGTCTTCTTTAATATTAGCATCACAAGGGTATCCATGTATAATACAAAAAAAAATAATAGGTGGGCCTCTTCTGTGAGTTACAGGAAAACAATTCCATCTCGGGTTTCTGTGACAGTTTATATATTACTCGATCTTTGGGCTCGTAATTTATGACGTCACAGAAACTCTAGATTAAATTATTTTCCTGTAACTCACTGAAGCCTACTATTATTCTCTCTCTCTCTCTCTCTGTCTCTCTCTCTCTCTCTCTCTGTCTCTCTCTCTCTCTCTCTGTCTCTCTCTCTCTCTCTTTCTCTCTCTCTCTCTCTCTCTCTCTCTCTCTCTCTCTCTATATATATATATACAGTACTGTGCAAAAGTTTTAGGCAGGTGTGAAAAAATGCTGTAAAGTAAGAATGCTTTCAAAAATAGACATGTTAATAGTTTATATTTATCAATTAACAAAATGCAAAGTGAGTGAACAGAAGAAAAATCTACATCAAATCAATATTTGGTGTGACCACCCTTTGCCTTCAAAACAGCATCAATTCTTCTAGGTACACTTGCACACAGTTTTTGAAGGAACTCGGCAGGTAGGTTGGCCCAAACATCTTGGAGAACTAACCACAGTTCTTCTGTGGATTTAGGCAGCCTCAGTTGCTTCTCTCTCTTCATGTAATCCCAGACAGACTCGATGATGTTGAGATCAGGGCTCTGTGGGGGCCATACCATCACTTCCAGGACTCCTTGTTTTTCTTTACGCTGAAGATAGTTCTTAATGACTTTCGCTGTATGTTTGGGGTCGTTGTCATACTGCAGAATAAATTTGGGGCCAATCAGATGCCTCCCTGATGGTACTGCATGATGGATAAGTATCTGCCTGTACTTCTCAGCATTGAGGAGACCATTAATTCTGACCAAATCCCCAACTCCATTTGCAGAAATGCAGCCCCAAACTTGCAAGGAACCTCCACCATGCCTCACTGTTGCCTGCAGACACTCATTCGTGTACCGCTCTCCAGCCCTTCGGCGAACAAACTGCCTTCTGCTACAGCCAAATATTTCAAATTTTGACTCATCAGTCCAGAGCACCTGCTGCCATTTTTCTGCACCCCAGTTCCTGTGTTTTCGTGCATAGTTGAGTCGCTTGGCCTTGTTTCCACGTCGGAGGTATGGCTTTTTGGCCGCAAGTCTTCCATGAAGGCCATTTCTGACCAGACTTCTCCAGACAGTAGATGGGTGTACCAGGGTCCCACTGTTTTCTGCCAATTCTGAGCTGATGGCACTGCTGGACATCTTCTGATTGCGAAGGGAAGTAAGCATGATGTGTCTTTCATCTGCTGCAGTAAGTTTCCTTGGCCGACCACTGCGTCTACGGTCCTCAACGTTGCCCGTTTCTTTGTGCTTCTTCAAAAGAGCTTGGACAGCACATCCTGAAACCCCTTGCTGCCTTGAAATTTCTGCCTGGGAGAGACCTTGCTGATGCAGTATAACTACCTTGTGTCTTGTTGCTGTGCTCAGTCTTGCCATGGTGTATGACTTTTGACAGTAAACTGTCTTCAGCAACCTCACCTTGTTAGCTGAGTTTGGCTGTTCCTCACCCAGTTTTAGTCCTCCTACACAGCTGTTTCTGTTTCAGTTAATGATTGTGTTTCAACCTACATATTGAATTGATGATCATTAGCACCTGTTTGGGTATAATTGTTTAATCATACACCTGACTATATGCCTACAAAATCCCTGACTTTGTGCAAGTGTACCTAGAAGAATTGATGCTGTTTTGAAGGCAAAGGGTGGTCACACCAAATATGGATTTGATTTAGATTTTTCTTCTGTTCACTCACTTTGCATTTAGTTAATTGATAAATATAATCTATTAACATGTCTATTTTTGAAAGCATTCTTACTTTACAGCATTTTTTTCACACCTGCCTAAAACTTCTGCACAGTACTGTATATATATATATGCTATTCATTTTATTATTGTAATATATGATATGTACTTTTGTTTATTTCCCTTGCAATGTGCCAAAGAAAACCTTTCGGTTCTATTGATCACGTTTGTATTTCCGTTTTGTACAAATTCCCTTTTATGGATCAACGGCGCCCTCGGGTGACCAAAAATGTTATTGCTGTTATTAAATTCTCACATTTCCATAGAAGCATTTGTTAATAAACAAAACGACTTTCGATAAACAGGAACACTTGAGACCATTTAAACACTGAAATAAAAAAAAATGACCCAGTAAAATGAAATCAAGATTGAAGTGATTTTAAATAAAGGATTGTTTTCTCATATTCATTTCTGTAACAATAACAACTCTTTTGAGACTACTACTACTACTCAGAAGAAGAAGAGGAAGAAGAAGAAGAAGAAGAAGAAGAAGAAGAAGAAGAAGAAGAAGAAGAAGAAGAAGAAGAAGAAATGCTTAAAGTATAGGATTGTATTGGAATCTTCTATTTATTAGTTTTTCATTAAACCAGTTAACACAAACTTTTTCATGTCATACCTTATGTTTCTATTCACACAATAGCCTACTAGAATGTCCTTGCAGTAAATCATCAAAGTATAATCTTCATATTAAAGTAAAAGCAACTTCCTTTAATCGGGGTAGTTTGCTGGCTTTAAAATTCTCCTTTCTGGCCTTTCTGTGAAAATACAATGTATCGACCAGACACCCATTTACAACGTGTCTGCATTTCTGTTTGTCAGCAACAGAGACAAACTCACAAATAGGAAGGTTTCAAAGAAGAGTACAATTACGACTTGCCCCCATAAACTCATTTAGACCAGACGTCTAGCCGGTTCTATGGCTTGATTGTACCCCGTTCCTTCCTGTTCTACTAGCATTGTAGGTACAGGCTTCACAATCAGTAACGATTCATGCAACACCTTTCCAATCGTAAACACTTTATTAGTGGTGCACACGTAAACAATAGCTTCAAAATGAACCAGTAAACTGCACTTGGGGTTATTTGAAACTGTTCCTTTGTTTATTTCTTTTTACCATTTACTGATGACATACCAATAAACTTCCTCCTAAAGTGCAGTTTAGTTTTTATTACTGTTTTTTTTTTTTTGGGGGGGGGGGGGGGGGCTTGTTTGTGACAAAGCTAAGAAGACAGAATATGTTATTATTTTATTTTCTATTTCAATCTTAATAGCTAAGTAAATCAAAATAGCATAGTTTGCAAAATGATGGCCCTGTTCTTCCACAACACACTATATACGTGCATTATAAATCAAAGAAGCCTAATCATTTGGTTAGTCGATGCTAATAAGTAACGGTAAATAAGTTAAGGGAATGCATTCAATAATGGGACGGAGACATTGTTGCAATTTTTTGTTAAAAATAATGTTATAACAGACTGCACACTGAGCATGGGTACCCCCGTATATTAAAAAGGAAAATACATAGTCTATACAATAGTTTAAATGCATTAAACAAATACATGCTGGACAAACTTAGTATAGGGCTATAATAATGATGTTAACTACGTCAAGTTAAATGTGTTTCTTGAAGTTTGTTCCAATTGTCAGAGAAAATAAAATAATAAAAAGACGCTTGCATACTAGGCAATGTTAGTGTTTGTAAGTGTTTGTGTTTGTAATTGTAATGCGGCAGCATATTCACAAACAAATACGATTTCTTCAAGTTAAACGTAAAATGACCCACCTGGTTATAGCTAAGTAAAAGGGTTGCGCGCACACTAGTTACTCGACATTGCTTCAACTCTAAATTGCAACTATGTGGTAACTCTTTCCGTTTACATAATGATGCATGTGCTTTCCATGTGTCTAAAACCTTGAACTTAGTTCACAATCCTTTAAGTGGATCTTTTGTTTTGGATACTTTTCTTTTATTTGAAGGGCAAAAAATAGGTTTCAGAATAAAGCACTTTATTTGGTACCTCTTTTCTTATATATCAACTGTATTTATATATTTGTCGAACAAATATATTTGTTTTGCTGCTAATGTATTATTAGAAAAACTATCCATTTATACACACATCGTTTAAAGAAATCTACACAGCTTTCATTTAAAACTTTTGATTCTGAGAACTCGGTCCATGTAAGAAAATCTTACATTTACAACATTTAATAGAAAATAAACAAACAAAAAATTACAAACAAACAATAAAAATCGATTATACAGCCGTGAGGATTTCAAGAAAAATACATTCCCAAAACAACATGTAAACATTGCCATTACCGGCTCGGATCAGGTGATTGTAGTTCTCCTAGCATATTACTGTATATTGCATTAATATTCCTCACCCACTGTGGATACCTGTCTTGATTAAAACATGCTGTAAATAATACCGTTTCATTTTATTCTCGTTAACTAAGGCAATATATATCTTGCAAATTCCTGACATGTATTGAATATAAATGAACCCCACAGCCGATTCCTATCTATAGCCTAAGTGATTTAATATGCATTCATTTCAGCTTTGTGTTGGTATAACCCGTCGGCAACCGCACTATTAATCTATAACACAATTTCAAGCGTGTTTCCATTCAGCATGCCATGACTATTTTTAAGCATAAACGCGATATTCATTAAAATAAAATACAATTAAAAATCCTCCTATTCTAACACTGTCTTTTAGCAACAAAGCATGCATGCAGACACCATATTACTTTCGGGTAAACCAGAATACTTTGGACAATATATAAAAGAAAACCCAATAGCTGCATTAATACACACACACACACACACACACACACACACACACACACACACACAACCCATTTATAATATATCACATATACATCCAGAATGGAGAGCCAAGTTGTAAGTCCTCTTACATTTATTTTCTAGCAAGTCTATTCTTGCGTCAGTTAAGATCCTTGTTGCCCCTCTCTCGGTTCATCTTTTTCATTTTCATTCTTCTGTTCTGGAACCAGATTTTTACTTGTCTTTCGGTTAAATTTAAAATTCTAGCAACCTCGTAACGCCGATCTCTCGTGAGGTACATGTTAAAAAGGAATTCTTTTTCCAGTTCGAGGGTCTGGTATTTGGTATACGGGCAGCGTTTCTTCCTTGTCGAGCGGGCGTGGATCCAATTTGCAGCAGGGTTGCCTGATAAAAGAGAGCGAATGGTAATTATAATGTTAGACCTTCACTTTTATTATAGCACTTTAGAACGAGAATTGAATACAGTCTATTTCTCATAAGCTTTAACGTGATTTGTTATACATAGTTATGTATGCCCACTATAACTATTTTATGCGTGCCGCTTTTCGGGCTAAGTTAGGTGTCTAGACACTTTTATAGGTTTGTAAAACCTGCAGCTTTACACACCGCCCGTATGGTTCTTGGGCTGTAAATCACAGAGCAATTTCTTTTACTTACTTGGGTCAAGTTGCTGGTGGGTTTCTTCCATGAGCTCACTGTTGCTGGAAATGTCGCTGCTAAAAGGCTCTTTCGCTTTGGCTGGCTTGTCCTTACTTTCCGAAAAAGAGGCGCTCGTGAAGTCGGGGATGCTTGGAGCCTGTGCCTCAGAAGAAGAGCACTCAGTCCTCTTGGACAATGGTAAAGTTTCTGGCTTGATCCCGTAATGCCGACTGTTCGGGTGGAAGCCGGGAAAAGAAACCGAAGTGGAGAGTGGATCTACCCAGGAACGTACATATCTACTTTCTGCTGCGGCAAGGTGTGACTGGTGCATGTAGGGATGATAGATCCCCGACACTGCGGCACTAGACTGAGTGTGAACCGGGGACCAAGACGTGGAAAACACCGCAGATCTGGGTGCAAAGCTACAAGAAGAAAAATCAGGACTGTCTCCCACACCTGATGGCCTTGAGGTTGTGCTGTGTGCTCCTTGTGCGAACCTTGCCCCATAAGCGTCCTCTGCTTCATGCCCCATGATAGCATCAACATAATAGTTACTAAGTGTACCACCGGCCGACATTTTTGGAGCCCTTCGTAGTCATATAAAAGGTTACACTGTTACAGATACCTTCCCTCTGAACAATCATAGTATTTTTGCAGCCTGCATCTTCAGCGATTGGTTGTCAGGATCACGTGATCATATTTACCAATACAGTGAGTAAATCAATCCGCAGATTATGGTATTCTTAATTTTGACATTTTATTCAAGGGACATGAACAGTGTAATTATAAAATAAATAAAACGCTGCACGTATGAAGTTATCCAGAGTCACTGTGTGCTTTGAACCTTTATTGCTGTACATACGGCAATTTGGCACTATTTCTTTACGCAGACAGTTAAAAATATATATATATATATAGAAACAAGAAAAACACGTTTATTTCGTTTGAATGAGTGTAAAATCTAACCGCTTCAAAAAACAAAACGGTGTTATGTTTTACACTGTATGCTTGTAAAATAATCTCTATAGACCCGTCTGTTGAAACTCCTCGTGAAGCACATGCAACAACACGTTGTAAAATAACGCTGTTCTGTGGATCATTTTTATATATGTTTCCAGTTTCTATAAAAATGTGTTTTGTTGAAGCGTGGGTTTGGCACAGAAAAGAAATCTTTGTGTACTGATTGTCTTTATTAAGAAGACCACCATAATGTTTTTTTTTTATTTTTTATTTTATGTCTATCAATAAAACATTTATGAGGTGCATTTGATTATACATTAATGCGCCCTTAATAAAATGCACTCTTGGCGTAACAAAGTGGGTCTGCACAGAAATGATGTACATCTGGGCAGGTTGAAGAAAAGTATGATTCTTTATGTAGGCTATACATATATTTAATCTTTTCCAATATTCTCTTTATGTAAACATACTTTGAATGGTTATCTAGCCTATTGAAATAAATACAAAACCTTTGTTTTATTTTGCTTTTAAAGATTTCAATAGTTTTCAATAAAATGCTGTTTTTAAAGCGTTTTTATTATTATTATTATTATTATTATTATTATTATTATTATTATTATTATTAATTATGAGTATTGTAACAGATAGACACATCCAATCGTCAAAGCTTATTATATTAGCTTGTTATTGGTAGAACATTTTCATTTAATTCACTTAAAATGCACCGCTGCCAGTCAGTTACGCTTAGACTAAATATAATAACTATACTTTGTATTTTAGCTATCTGAATACGTCTGGTTGTGTTTTTCCTATATTTTTCTTCTAAATGTCTGAAATTGCGTATACGCCTTAAGACGGACCTTTTGAAATACATTAAATTATAAACGATACACAACGTAAATAGAGCCGCTGAAAAATATGGACTTGAAAACTGATATCACCAATTTAAATCTTGAGCTGAAACATTGCAGGACCAGTAATAACCGCACCTCGACAACAGCACTGAGCCCCGTTAAACAGACTACAGATCAGAGAGAGAACCCTTGCGCTTGACTTTGTATTTTGGGACATTACGTTTGATAGCCCATTTTCCAGCTTCTATAAATTTTAATGATTCAAATATTTTCTTTATAAAATATATGACACTGACTTATAATGTGTAATTAGCATCATTTTAATTTATAAAATGTTTGTTTTAATAAGATGTTTGTGTGTGTGTGTGTGTGTGTGTGTGTGTGTGTGTGTGTGTGTGTGTGTGTGTGTGTGTGTGTGTGTGTGTGGACTGTTCTCTTTCTTAATAATGTTTCTTAATAAAAACAATGTACTTCTGTGTAAATAAAATCGTTATAGTTAATACATTGGAAATATAGACTTTCTTGTTTTTATTTCCGGACTCTTTAAATATATGTTCTCCAAGGATCCTACCAGGGTACATTATTTTTTAATATTTTACACACACACACACACACACACACACACACACACACACACACACACACACACACACACACACACACACACACACACACTACGTTATTACTTTTTTATTACACGAGATAATTTTTTAATTTTATTATTTTGATGAATTCAGAGGACTTTAGTTAAAGAATTTTGAATCATATTATTTTTGCATAAAGTAGGCTATACCGGATAGTTAGACTCCACGTGCAATGCCATACTGCTCTCTTATAATCCTTTATGTGCTCGCATCAAAGTTATAAGTCCCTAAACATTCATAGAACATGCTTTTATTACCACGTTGGATTAAACTCAAGCATTTGGTGTCTCTCAGTTAACGTGAGCGATAAATACCATTTTTAGCTTTGGTAATTTGGCTTTCAGTTTAACAAAGCTTATACAAAATAGAATTTGAACAAATCGGTTATGATTGCAGTTATATGGAATACGACTCACATTACAAGGCTGAAATATAGCGAGTACATGATAAGTTTGGTTTTAATTGAGTTTTATATTAAAATAAAATAAAATAAATAAATAAATAAATAAATAAAACCTCAGGTATTATTTTATTTATTTATTTATTTAAAATTATACAATGAATATATATGAAATGGTTCTATTTTGGAACATGAAAATGTAACAAATTCAACAAAGCGAATTTTTCATTATATATTAGTAACTTCTATATTTCCGTACGCACAGATTCAAAACATCTGCCGCTTTTAAAATGATCTCCATTCAGATTGCATTGATCCCCGCAGTTGTACAAATCTGACTTCGATGGCTCAAAGTTAAAACATGTATTTGTATATACCCTGTATTTATACATGTATGATACATCCGTCCGTTTGTGTCTCATGTGACCTGCAGTGAAATTGTATTAAAACAGATGAGTAGTTTTCCTAAATGAATTCTGATGTATACAAATGGTGCTATTCATGTTTCAAAGCAGTGCTTACATCACCTTTCTTTGTACACTTCCTGCACTTCTACGTCTGGTTAATATCTGGAGAACTAAAAAATAACCATGATACATCCTAAGCAGTCAATGTGTTTCTTAGTATAGCCTATATCTATTTATTAATAGCGCATTCGTACTAGTAATTTTAGACAAAACGCAGTGTAATATCCAAAAGGGTGGACTACTGGTCTAAGGTTGCTAAACGGATACAGTTCACAATTTATATATATATATATATATATATATATATATATATATATATATATATATATATATATATATATATATATATATATATATTTTAAATGACATTAGTTTCTAATAACTGCGTCGTTTCTAGTGGCTTTAAAAAAAGCAGGCAAAATCAAAATAACAAAGCAAAATCAACTGTTAATAAAATCGCTTTTTTCTCCTTTCTCTCTCTCCCTCTTCTTTTTGAGTTAATAAAATTGCAGCTTAAATGTTTTTGTTATACAGTTCTTTCTAAAAGCCGCAATAAGGATAGCGGCGCTTAAACAGTAATCTTATTCTGTTCTTTTTTTTTCTCCAATTGAAAACCAAGGTGAAACATAATACAGTTCCATCTATAGATGCTCAAAATAAAAACGTAAGAGAAAACAACATTATTTGTACATATCATTTATTGGAGTTTTCATGCCACAAAACATGCATCAGAGTCACATCCATAATACTTACCACATATATTATAATGGGATATTTCTAAATCTGCTTAAGAACTAAACAGCAAATGAAGTGAAATGAAATGAAGAGTTACACGTTTAATTGTGACTTTATCCATACCTTAAACATGTGCTTTCATTCAAGTTTTGCAACATTAAAATGATTATAAAATGTGCAGTTTTGTGAACAGTATACTGCTGGTAATTACCGCTACAGTATTGAGGTGAATAACACAAAACAAAAACTCCTCAGGATGGGTTATGACATTACAATAATTTAAGACCAGGAGACAAAACCGGTCCATACCCTGTGTTAAAACATATTTAAGCAAAAGTACACGTATCTTTTAAATTCCCCAAAACAACTACAGAGAGACAAATAACACAACCGCCAAGTGACAAATAAAAGTCACCAGTGTGTAAAAAAACAAAACAAAAAAACAACACACATATTATTTAGTCCCCAGTGCACGTGGCTTACAGCTTGAATGTGCCCGTTTGTGCTCACGAGAAGGTCAGATTCGCGGTTAGTTCCCGGATTCGGTTCTCCCTGCTCATCTTTTTCAGCTTCATTCTGCGGTTTTGAAACCAAATCTTGACCTGTCTGTCGGTGAGGTTCACACTTTGGCTGATCTCTAGACGGCGCTCTCGAGTAAGGTACATGTTGAATAAAAACTCCTTTTCTAATTCCAGTGTTTGGTGTTTGGTATAGGGGCACCTTTTCTTTCGACCGCTCTTCGCAGTTAGCCAGTTGCTTGTTGGTTTATCTGTTTTGCATTCTGTCAGAATGAAAAAAAAACACATATAAAAAATAGATACACAAATAATATACATATGAACAAAGTAAGCGTTTAATTATATTATCACGCTTTATTAACAAAAACATTTACTCTTATCAACCCACATATGCGAGATGAAATATGTTAGTAATGTATTTTATTTTTTATGGCCTTCTAAAGGATATATGTCACAAAATCTTAGAGGTGAGGTAGGTCGTCAGATGTTAAACATATTATTTATTGGTTTAATATAGCCTGTGTATTGTGTATGATCATAGCCTAACATATCATGTGTTTAAGTTATAGCTATGACATGACGTTGGCTTATTTTAACATACAGGCGTTAAAATTAAAATAAAGCAACAGGTTAATAGGTTTATTCGCAGGTGGTATTTTAAATAATCTTGTTTTAAAACAATTAAGAAGTTTAGAGACTCAGAATTGCTAGATAAACTAGCATTCATTATACGAAAAACATGTTCCAAATCTAAATGCTGGCCATGTAAGGCAATATTTTGGCAGCTTGCACAAAAATTTAATTGAACGTTAACGTGTTATTTATGTGCAACTGTAACTTAGGTATGCAAACAGAAAGGCATCCACACAGCAGTTAAACCCAATATTCAAATTCACATAAATATTATAATGTATTGAAACCTTAAATCAGTTTTTTTTTGTTCTCCCTGTTTTGTGCTAAAACGTGTAATTCGGATATTATTTTTTTAAAATGAAGGTCCACTGATCATTAGTTTACGTGTCATTTGGAGATTTATATATATTTTTATATTGTACCACACAATTCTGGACATAATATAGTTTTATGAAAGTGAAATGTCTATAGATAGATAGGTAGATAGATAGATAGATAGATAGATAGATAGATAGATAGATAGATAGATAGATAGATTTAAAAACACATACACGACATTATGAAAAATGTTGATCATGATGTTAGACTGAACTGATATTACAATATATCATTTTTAATTAAAATGTAAACGTGTTGTGCTTTCCTGTGTATCAGCCTCCTGCAGCATTCTCTGTAAATACATTTTACTGCAACCCGAGTAAGGATACCATTAAACATTACGACTCTTAGGGTTGTTTGTGTTAGGTTTTATATTGGGTTTTATGGTGCTGTTGCGTTCGTATTACACCCCGACACGACTCAATCATTTTATTATACCGACCTTTCGTTTCCTTGTCTGGTACTCCTGGGCTGGAGTCAGAGGCTTCAGCAGAGCTGTTATTTTCATCTTGTGAACTCGACTTTGGTTCTACGCTTTCTACAGGATGGTGGGTCCTCGATGAATCTCGGGTACTGGGAATTTCAATTATTTTCTTTTCCGCTTCAGCATGAGAAGATTTGGAATGAATTTGAGTCAACTGCAGAATTGTCTTTGAACTCGTTTCTGAAGCGTGGCTGCACTCTTGTGTTTTCCCGGATGCGTAGGACTGGCTCAGCCTAAAATACCCCGGGACACGGATTTCGGGATTATCAACAGGACAGGATTCGGATATCAGGCTCGCGTAGGCGGGAATTTCACAAGAGCTGACCTTTGCTCTCTTGTCAGAATACATACAGCAAGTACTTTCTTCTTTTATATTAGATGGAAAAGTGCACGTGGGCATCTGTTGGGTGGCGGGTTGTTCTATTCTGCACGCTCTGGTCGGATCTGCCCAGTTATCTATCTGAGGTACATAAGAATGGACATTCATGCCCATGTTCTGGTGATTAATTTCTCCCCTTTTACCAAGAGACGGCAGTAGTCCACAGGTTTGCATTCCATAAATTCCCATTTCTGTGCTCGACGGCATGTACATATTGCTGCTGGAATAGAAACTATCACCCCTGCAAGCACTGATCAAAGAGTCAACTAAAAAGGTATTAGCAGCAGGAGAGCTGTTGGGAAAGGACATTTTGAAGAAGATTTTAAAGAAGAGAGAGATGTCCTTTATAGGCTGACATATCTGGCAAAACAATCCCTGTGTAATTCACGATGCCTCTGCACTACCACATGACAGCCAAACCAATGGAATTTGAAAATGGCCTTGAGACGCAGCCTCCCTTCCAGTCACGTGATCAGATGGTTCTTGGTTAAGATCTCAAATATGGTCTACAGCGACACCTAGAACGAGCACTTGAAATTGATTTCAACTGAAAAAGACAATTTGAACCCAAGCACTATCTTTTATGGGAACACTGCTATTTTCAAATGCATATTTATACTTGTTGCATATATGCTTTGAAATATTCCTATTAAAACTAACAATATGTGACTTGTTCTTATTTTAAGATTGCAGTATTCATTACATTAAAACTACAGTCAAGTCCAATATGCATTGTCTGTTTATAATATGTATATACACACACACACACACACACACACACACACACACACACACACACACACATACACATACATACATATTATAAATGTATATATATATATATATATGTATTCTTTATTTTTTAATGTTACATGTTTAGAATAACCATTAAAATACAGTTTGTGTATGTGTGTCTGTGTGTGTGTGTGTTTGTTTGTTTACTTGAATAAAAGGTGCAAGGCTTCCAAAACGCTTTAGTCTTCTTTACCTACGGTGCACATATTGAGACGTGCTATGATTTTGCAAAATACTAAGAAATAACGCATTTTTTTGGTCAGTCTGTATTGTCAATTTGTCGCATTTGTGCAGGTTTGGAACATGTCAATAGTCTTCAATAGTATGCATTTCTTTCAGTGAGCTTCGCCAATTCTGTTATAATGGAATGAATCTACGTTTTCTGTTACAGAACAAGTAAAAGCATTTGTGTCTGACACATTCGAGGTTGATGAATTTATGAATCCATATTAAGGAGAATCGATCAATATCATTCTCATCTGCATTCGTGAGCTTCCTGGTAATTTTCTTGCTCTTGAAGGTTTTCAGAGAGTTATATCTCCGGGTACGCAGTTGTTGAGGTATTTTATTAAGAAATCAATTGCAACTTTGTAAAGGATAAGATTAATAGTTATACATTCGCATAATGGTTCGCGTTTTGAATTATTGAAAATTATCCTATAGATTTTTTTTCCTCCGTGCTGACTTAAAAGGTATATATATATATATATATATATATATATATATATATATATATATATATATATATATATACCTTTTAAGTCAGCACGGTGGAAAAAATTATAAAATTATAAAAACAGTATTTTGGGAAGCCAGGTTGTTTCATTGTTTCATTCATTGTATTGTTTTATATAATTCACTTTATTAAGTATGTTAACTTATTTTACTATTAGATATGACTTTAAAAATAGAATGCCGAATTCTATTTAACTGTGAGGTTTTTAATATAAAATAAAACCATTTTAAAAAGTTCCTAAGATTCGCGATTAGTATCCACATAAGGGTTTTAAAAAACATAATAAACTATTTGGTACTTTTTTGTTTAAAAAAAAAAAAAAAAAAAAAAAAAAAAGAAAAAAGATAAAAAAAATTGAAAACCCGTCAAATCGGGCGGTGTGTGAAGTGAAGGTGATATTTCTTAAAATGGAGACAAAAACAGAGCTTTTAACTGCCTCGATAGTCTGTGCAGATAAATGTCTCTCCTAGTGCTATTGAAAGTATTTGATTTTGCAATCTCAACAAACCACTAATGTAGGTTCATTTTTAAAATGTATTTTAAATCTATCAAGAACTGAGTTATTTAAATGCACTTGTTATTCTGTCGGTATTCACCAAAACGATTCAGCACAGCACCTCCGATAATCAAAGTACGAAATATATAACGTATTCAGCAGATGAAACCTCGAAATAAAGATGTATAGTACACTTACATGTGATGGCTACACTGTTTTGTTTTGGATTTCCTGTAGTTCAGATATAACTTTACTGTCACGTCAACAACGCCTTAACGAACAGCTGCAGTCTTCTGGTATTTCTCTAAACATGCATGCCTTAGGCATAAAACATAATCACTTCTTGCATTAAGGAAATATAGCTTTCTTTCTTTCTTTCTTTCTTTCTTTCTTTCTTTCTTTCTGAGCAAACTGCCCGTCTGAATTTTGTTTATTGGACCTTAAAAATACCGACTTTTTATTGCTCAACGTCTGCCCATATCATGAACTACATAACGATACATGATCATTCATACAATAACGGCTGTGACTGTGGTTTAAAGCTTGCCTCAAATAACAAAAGTGATGATAGAGAACACACTTTGGCCACCAAACTTGTGAAGTACGTTTTATAGCATAATAAACTAAAATTGTGTTATCATATTATTTTGTGTTAGTCTAGTTGTAATCGTCAAAGAACTCTGCGAAATTGTTAATACAGGTTTTTATTTTTCGGTTGTCTGTGAAAAAAAGAATTATGGAACAAATAACAATAAAAAAATACCCTTCAAACACAAATATTCTAAGGAGGATGCTCTGATTATTTGTATTTAAAAATTAAATTAAGAACCAGCATACGTATTTAGGTGGAAAGGCATAGTATTTTCTTAAAATAAAAATAATGTGCAAAGGTTTTGAAATGCCTTTGTTTACTATAAATTTAAGGTGGTTTTAAATAAATAAAAATGAGTAAATGCTTTTAAGAAAACATGGTCCTATATTAAATCAAATTTCTTCTCCATTCTTGTAGTCGCTTAAATTAATCTAATAAGAAAAAGCTGAAGTTACAAATGATTTGACCACTGAAAATTAAGCCGATTATTTAAAAATGGTTCCTTGTGCTTGCCTTGAGCATCTTATTTATTGAACATGCTAAATTAATAATACGTGTGTGTGTGTGTGTGTGTGTGTGTGTGTGTGTGTGTGTGTGTGTGTGTGTGTATATTGAAACGCCCTCTTGTGGATTCAAGGTATATTACATATACTTCGGAATTTCCTTCACCTTAAAATACAAAGAACAATAAAACCGCGAAGATTTTAGAGCTACCTACAAGCCGGGCTTTTCAATACACTCACACGCCGTGTATAACATGCACGCGCCATTTGCAGACCATTTCAAGTATTTTGTAACTAAACATATGCAACTGTACAATTGGGTACTGTTTTAACGAGATCAACGAATAACACAAGCCTTAATAATGGCGTAAAACATCCTTATAACTTTCTCGCCATAGTTTTATTGTATTTACTGTATAAGCCTATTTATCTGCGCAGCATGCAGGCACATGCCACGTCGTCGCGTGCTGTATAGGATAGGATAGGCTACAGACAATTACATTATAGTTACTACACTTGGAACACCGATACGCTTTGAAGAAATACTCTTTTAAATGCGTTACGGTCCATAATGTTTAGTGTTAACGTCTAATGTTTTTTTTTGATAATGTGGGCTATACTGGAGTACGATGTATCCCCAAACACATCGCTAATTTAGTGTTTAAAGAACCGAGACCTGTAATTTAAACTGTGTGTGCCCTGTTCATAGGATGACAAAATAAATACAAAAATTATATATATATATATATATATATATATATATATATATATATATATATATATATATATATATATATATATATTTCTTTTTTGTAATAAATCTTAGGGACTTGACATGCAGCTTCCAAACAAAGGATATTTAGCATAATTCACATTCCTGAGGGTCCCATCTTTTGAATACGGTCCGTGAAATATGCTATTAATTGTATCATTTTCTTCATAAGAAAACATACTCCAAAGTCTTCCTTTTATTCAACGCTGCTGTAGACATTTGCTTTTCCAATAAATACACAACGGCATATTGTGGCGTAGGAGATTTTCAGAGGGCGTTGTTTTACTAAGAGAACAGCCACAAGGCGCCTATACTTATTCAAAAAGTTTAAAGGTGACGACCTTGACGTTATGGAAGTTCAAAGGCAAAAACTTTAGCATTTTTTTTATAGGCTACAGTATATACATCATTCGGTCTAAAACAATATCCCCTTTATGAAATCGAATAATCCTGTAAATGAAGTTAAATCGTGCTTCAATGGCATTCAAGGCCCTGATTCTCCAGCGCTTGCTTTGGGTGACACTGAGACCTTTAATCCTTCTTTTTTATTTCATTAACTTACACACGACGTAGCGAGAACACGAGCACTTCTCGTGATACGAATCACCGTTGTTTATATGATTTTATATCCATCATATTTTTACTTCTGTTGCGGGAGTCGATTTTGGAATGACCAGAAGGTGTAATAAGCCCTAAGGAGCTATTTACAGCTCTGGTCTTTATTGCGTTGTCTAGACAGTTCAAGGTTTTGTAAACAGCCTAATTGTCACGCTGCCTAAAACGAAGAAAAGATGTGTATCATAAACTTACTAAGGTCCAGAGATGGGAACTGTTCACCAAGATGTTTCTGTCATAAATAGTTGTTTTCCTCGGTCTCCCACGATCTTTGTAAACAAATACGACGTGTGTAACATATACTCACTCTTTGGACTACTTGTTTTGACATACAGTTATGTTATATCGCTAATATAGTCTCTACAGATACAATTTATAAACCGCGTACAAAAAAAAAAAAAAAAAAAAAAAGTAGTTGTAGGCCTATATGCAGTATATTTTATTGTGTGTGGAGAAGCTACAACATTGAAAAACAATAAGAGATTAGTCATTGTTTAAATATCATTTTAATAGTAACACACAGTGTACATGCTTCTGTGAAATCAAATCGTATACTTACTTTTAAAATGACACATCTAGCAAATTCTAATACATACAAATGATGCCAGTTGGTTCTACGAATGCACAGAATTAACGAAACGAGTACTATATATCTAGTTGTGTGTCTACCAATGTATGTGTGTGTGTGGTGTGTGTGTGTGTGTGTGTGTGTGTGTGTGTGTGTGTATATATATATATATATATATATATATATATATATATATATATATATATATATATATATATATATATAGGCTACACACACGCGCGCGCGCGCGCGTAGACACACAGCTAGATATAAAACTAATACACAACATTATATAAGAAACGAACATGTTGATTGTGGCGGGAAAGTCCTATAATTGTTCTGGCGTTGATAACATTTTTACACGTGAGGGACTTGTAAAGTGATCTTTTTCTCGAGGTAATAGGATTAAGTATCTAATACTATACGTTTGTGGGTTGCATAGTTGCTAAAGTTAGTCTTAGTCAAGTTTTCTTTCACATGTGTTTAGGTCAGTTGTAATTTCAAATATACTCCAAAGCTCAAAGAATGCGTCTATTCCCATTATTGCAGGTATTGATAGTAGCATATATGTCTGTTTTCACCTCCCCCTAATTTGTCAAAATAAAGGGTTCCCAGTAAAATACTGAAGCCGATCCCTGTTCAGTTTCTTTTCTTTCATTCTTCGGTTCTGAAACCAGATCTTCACTTGTCGATCCGTAAGGTTTAGCATCCTGGATAACTGCAGACGCTTTTCTTTGTTTATGTACACGTTGAAGAAAAATTCTCGTTCAAGTTCTCTTATCTGGTACTTGGTGTAGGGGCATCGCTTTTTTATTGATCTCGAAGGAGCTGAAGATGAAATAATGTCAAATTCAGTCAAGCACACAAAGGATCTATAATGTTAATGTCATTTTTGTCGAGGCTTACATTTAGAAAACTTACACATTTACACAGCATAATCCATATGCTTTATTAAACACTGAACAATGCCATATTGTTTTTATATACTTTTTGGATTATTATGACGCAATATATATGTCTGTTTTCACCTTTATCTAATTTGTCAAAATAAAGGGTTTCCAGTAATATACTGAAGCCGATCCCTGTTCAATATATATAATTTATATATATATATATATATATATATATATATATATATTGAACAGAGTTCTGGCTTTACAAACACAAAATGTATAATAACAGTCTATATTTGAATATTCCCTTTTATGTAAAACTCTGATGACAATGTTAATGCTAAATTCGCAAATGTCGTATTGTAAATGACTAAATAAGATTATATTATATGTCGTACATTCAGATCTGTATGTTTCTGAAATATTGTTGAAGCCCTCCTAAACTGCTTCCCGTCGTAAATATTTGTACAACAGTAAAACAAATCTTATAGGGTATATAAAAACCTTTGTATGCTTATAAAGATGCACATAAAATCAGAGCGACAAAGTGCTGGACTTGTACCCTAACCTCTAGTTTTATGCATGTACCTACTTGAGCTGCTGCTCTTTACTTCGGCGCAATTAGATAAAGGAGATTCTTCGTCGATGTTTTCGGTTGTGGGTTGCTTCTCCTGGTCTTTATAAGGAGTATCTCCCGGGAAACTGGACTCTGCATTTTCTGTCGAATGGCCAGCGTTTGTCTTTTCAGGGGTATTACCAGCAGTCTCAAAAAACTGGTCAAATCCTTGAGGAAGAACTCCGTTTCGTCCAACATTGGTGAAGAAATTGCATGATGCATCCGCGCTCCCTTGGTGACTATACAGGGGGTCATTCTTTCGAAACATTTCCGTTCTAGTCGATGACTGGATTCGATCTCTGTGCATTAGATCGTCTGTTGAGTAGTAAGAGGCATAGTTGCCTCTATAATGCCATTTACTAGGGTGTTCAAGTCCATAGTCTCTGAAAGCCACGTCCCGTATAGGTTGAACTTGTGTTATATTTGAAGAATAGGGACAATTTATTTGACACGAAGTAGTTTGTGGTAAAAACGATGACACTGTCGAAAAATCTGGTGCTGAGACATAATATGTACAACTCGGTAAATACATATTTGAGGCACAGTTGCTGCGATCATCAAACTCCGTCATGTCTCCTTTTTGCGTTTGTGAGTATGAATAGCCAGGCCTGCGTGTGTTAAACTTTGCCCATCTATTGCACTATAGGCGTGTGGACAGGATCCGTGAAGGAAAAAAAAAAAAAAAAAGAAATCGGAAACGTAAACTGACGCGCAATTCATCTTGATCGATTCTTGAGGTAATTGTGTCACGTGATCCGGCAAAGAAAATTACCATACATCAATATCAGGCATTAGGAACCATTTTGAGCAACTCGTATGAGACTAGAAGAGAATTCATTGGCTGCAGCAGCTTATAGAAAACCACAATTTAAATACTTTACATATTTTTTCAACCCTTTAGACTGTATTAAACAATCCCTGATATAATTAAAGATGACGATTTTAAAGATTCTACTTTGACTTATTCTTATACTGCCACTGCTGCTTCCCAGTTAAGCACATTATATATATTTGTAACAGGCTTGGAAGTGAATTTCTAATTTTAGTCTGGGTGCCACAGTAATACACTGAATACATAATGTGTTTGTGCATACCCTACTGCATATTAAGTGCCTCCAATTAGAAATAGCTCTTTTAATTACACAGGAAAAACAGCGAACGGGGGATTCATTTTTGTTTTAAATTTCACTATATATATATATATATATATATATATATATATATATATATATATATATATATATATATATATATATATATATATATATATATCAGGTAATAAAAGTATACACACACACACACACAAATCTACATCTAACATAATCACACAACTGTTTAACAAATTATAATAAACGAAATAGATTTTTAAATATTTAATTCTAGCATATGCATTATACAATACAGTTCATGTCGTATGTCATTTTATAACTGAGGAATAACAGGCTAACATTCAAATAAATAATCATTTTAAACAACAGACATGATGGCATTTTATTTGAATGGACTGCACAGCCCAACATCTTAAATACGTTTTAAACACTAGTAATTATTATCATTGAAATGAGCTTTGTTTTGTTTGTTTGTTTGTTTTGTTTTAGCTATCTACATTTACCCTCTAAGTGTTTAAAAACTGTGGCGCCATTAAATGCAATTATTATCCTATAGCCTAAATGCACATTAATGCAGGTACACATATCACATGCAGTTGGCTATAGGGGCCCCGCATAAGGCTATTATTATTATTATTATTATTATTATTATTATTATTATTATTATTATTTCATTAGATTAAATTAATACACTTTTTTTACATTGCCTTCTGTATATGTTTTAATATAAATGCGGATTTAGTCCTGTGGATTTATTGTACAGGCTAAACTAGCCTTTCATCAACATAAATCCCAAAACTAATTAGGACGCAAATTCCCTTTTGTCTTTTTATGGAAGTTTAATTTTCTTGGCGATAGGCCTATATACACTTTTCCTGCATTCAATGGAAACAAAAGAGAAACACTACGTTACCCCACAGTCTTCATAATGGAGAAGTCGATTTGGAATTCGAGCAGTCGATTTAGAATTCGAGAACTTTTACGAATAGAACAATTATATTAAGACATTACAATTTTTAAATAAGCATACTCACTGTTACTTTTATTGTAAATAGTTAAATGAAAGCCATTCTTAGGTTAAACAGCGGAAGCTTCACACTGCCAAGGACAAAACATATGTTCTGGCTTTGAACGTCTGTGGTCTGAGACTAGGTGCACCAGCAATCACTAACCGTCACCGATCAAATAATTTTATTACACAGACAAAAGGAAGGTCTCGTTTTATTGTTGTTTTTCAAAAAGAAAGACAGAAAGAACACAATAGAACCATTTAAAACACGGCACCAGCACGTTTCTCAAATGTTACACTAGTCACAAGTGCACTAAAAATAGGTTGCATTATACATGAGTTCTCCAAACCCTTTGTAAGTTATAATAAAAGTGAATATTTTAATTACAAATAAGAAATGAAAAAAAGGATAAAGAAATAAATGAACAATCTCTAACCAGGTAAACACGATATTCTAAAGGTTCTTTTAGTTATAGCTGCAGTAGTAAAGCTAATAATAAAAGTAGTGTTATATATTGTCTCTATTGTATTTTTTTTCTTTGGAAACAAGACAGCTAAGCAACAAAAAACCTTTGTAGCGGCTATAAACAATCATTTATCGACTTCTTTAGCTACAATAAAGGTTTTATATGGTAAAAAAATATTCTAAACAAATATATCTCATATTACTGTTACATAAGCTATTTTGAATTTCTTTTTTCTTTTACAAAGTTTTAAAAACTGTATTGAATGGAGAATTATTATTATTTTTTTTACCTTAATTTAATATGCACTTTCTCTTCCACTTCTCAAACAGATCGCCAGGAGATCGGCCGGTTTCTTATTAGTTTTTAGTATTGAAAACCTGTATGTTTTCAATACTATGTTAGGAGTGAAGAACAGTAGGTATTCCGGAGTTTTGTGCAACCCAAGGTACTAACTTGACCTTAACTTTGTAATGGCGCCCCGGTACCTGGAGAACACGAGCAGCCACTGTCTGACTCCTGTCATCAAAAGAAAAAGAAAGAAAAAGAAAAAATGACTGGAAAAAAGATTGCAAGTCATTTCACTTATTGCGTTCGGTGTTGTGGAATTGCAGTCTATTAAATAAAATATCACTTCTGTGAATTTTTCTTTTCATTGTGCCGAGCAGCCATACGCCACGTTTTAGGGGATCCCGTTCTGTCTAAGGCGTGCTTGCATTTACAGCAGCCTAGACCGATTATTTTGATAATTAACATTATTCCAACATTTTCATATGTTCAAAATATAGTAATATATATATATATATATCTTGTTGCTAAGACAATAGGTTCTTTTTTTGCTGGTGTATTACTAGTAAAAAGGTTCTTTTTTATAATAGTTTCAATATAAAATCATTTTTTAGTGTTTTTACCTGTAAATGGCGTGTTTTTATCAAGTTTTGTTATAAACATTTTGTTTTCTTTGGCTATCAAATTAAACTGTTTTTCTTTGACACCTCAGGCAAGTGTCTGATTTAGATACATTTCTTTGTTTTAATTTTGTAGGACGTGTAATACATTTGATTAACCATTTTGAAGTGAATGTCGAGCAGGGTATTGAAAGCTTAATATTTTCTCCCAATCATCTTCAGTCAGATTCCCATTTATATCTTAATGATTTTTGAATAATATAATGAACTAATTAATTAATTAATTAACTAATTAAGTTACTTTCTAAATAAACATTAATAAAAAACATAACAATATAGGCTCTATATTTAATGTTTGGATTCAGTTAGTGAAGTCACTGTTAAAAAAACAAACAAACATATTTGTCTTTGTTTTGTCAACCGTGAACTTTCTCCACATAGACTGTACTTGTATATAAAAGCGACCAAGCCTTTCACAAAATATGTTCCAATTTAATAAGTAGGCAAATGAACTACATCCTCTATATCACCTTAACATCGAATACTGTAAACTACCACCGAGCACATTTCTCTTTATTTCTCATCATCGCATCTGAGTTGTATCATTATTTTCTCAATGTACGCTATTGTTACTGGAACTATAAATACACATTGGCAACATACTATTAACTGATTTGAAATATGGCGTCCAAAAACACATAATCCGCTCTTCCAAATTTAAATAGGCAAAATCATTGAATCAAATGTAAAGGTATAAGGCACATATAATTATATCTTAAACAAGAAACAATTTTTTTATGCCTGCCTTCGAAATTATTTAATACCTCGCAAAAATCACCTATGCACACATACCTGTGCGTCTTATTATTATTATTATTATTATTATTATTATTATTATTATTATTATTATTATTATTATTATTATTATTATTACATGAATCCGTTACTCATTATTTATATATACTTTTCAATATATATTCTGTATTGGCTTGGCTTTCTTATGTTCTCCCATCTTCGGAGAGGAATTTTCTGTTAAAGAACTTAGTGTGTGCACGGAAGCTGTACACGGAGACACCCTCCACCTAGCCCCGTCGCTGACACACACAGCGGTTGTCACTGAAAGAACAAGAGTTATAACACATGTGTATAGATCTATGTGATTAAGATACGGACCATGTTGACAAAGCGTCCTTTGGAAGGAATATGTACAGTTCCATAGACTTCATATTAGAACGTGATACAGTTTTGCGAATATGATCTTTTGAATCATATTCGTGTGTGTGTGTGTGCGCGCGCTTATGTCTGTCTGTGTTCAAATGAGCGCGATAAAGTTAGATGTTTCTGTTTATTAATACACACATCTTAGAAATCCTGAAGCAAAAGGGAAAGCAACTGAACTAGACAAACGTTTCTAGCGATGCCTCTATCGGTGGTATTATAGCCGAGAAGTGTGTCTCAAGGTACGGCATATTTTCTTAGCGTTTGATCCAGCAAAATAAAGCAAATAGGCCTAGTTGTTTGGTCCTGTATTTACAGGTGTTTTCTCTTTTTAAAAAAAAACTGGCTTAATTGCAGACTGAGTATGCTTTGAAAATGGCCCTTATTTTCTAAGTAGTTTTACTTCATTGGCGCCTGTTATTTGAATTAAGCCTAGACGTAACAAAATATGTTAACTCCTTCCTGAGAATGCGCATTCTATAAAACTACGTCATAGATTTCAAGACTGTGAATCTGATATAGGCTAAACCTAGCGGGTCAGATCAGATGGGGTTTGAAATAAACCATTAACTGACCCTACTCTAAGCAAAAAGGAAATACAAAATCCATAATGTCTAATAATTTTAAACATATCTTATTGTTTATTTTATTTTAATTGTTTGAGAATACTTTAGACACAAAACAAACAACAACACAATACAAGTGTTACCAAATTCAACATTAATACACTGTAACTTGTAAAAGCAGGCCTACTAAATTGTGAATAAATTGTGATCAACTAAAATCTGCTGCATAAGAGTTATGTTTAACTTTTTCATTTAGTTTACAGAGATCTTGGTTACCTGTAGCTTCCCTGAGCTTGACAACAAGCGTAGTCATTTGAATGGAAAGGTGTATTAATGCAAACTGACACCGCGTCCTTTATTATTATTATTATTATTATTATTATTATTATTATTATTATTATTATTATTATTATTATTATTATTATTATTGGTAGTAGTAGTGATAGTAGTAGTAGTAGCGGTAGTAGTGTGTTGTTATCCACAAAACTATATTCCTTGATCTATTTATCAATTGATTTTTTCACATGCAGATACACTTTCAGACTTGCATACTGAAGGCATTATCTGAAATATTTGTCCACTTGACTTTGGATTATATGCTGTTTAAAGTACACTTGGAGTGACCACAAGATTGACAAAGTTAAGGCAGTACAAAATACATTTAATGAAATTAAACCTTTAAACATATGTATCATTTTATTGATAACGGACATTTTTTTTTTTTTTTAATAATAAAGATAGTACTTCTTGCATGCTGATTACACACTTTAAAAATGCATTGCTTGCATTTTCACTAATACTTATTTGTTTCTACTTCATTAGCACAAAATATTGACACATATAACAATACAATGACTGCGGCATAGCAGCACCTGTGAGGTATATTTTGTTTTCTTAATTTACATTAGTGACGTATAACATTTTAACACGAATATGAAACCGTGAAGCGATGTCCATTGTTAACGTTGAATCTTTTGACGGCTTTAATGTTGTCCTGTTTTCTACAAATCAATTTCATTTTTTGTAGTGTCCAGAGCTCATTCTGAAATCTGCAACTGTTTTTGCAAATAACTTTAGTACATAGAGAATGCGTGCTCACGCATTGTTAGTCTTTTCTTTTTCATTCTTCGGTTCTGGAACCAGATTTTAACTTGCTGGTCGCTTAAATCCAGCCTATCAGATAGTTCTTTCCTTTTCTGTCTGTTGATAAACTCGTTCATAAGAAATTCATTCTCGAGTTCAGCGAGCTGTGGTTTGGTGTACGGTTTTCGTTTCTTTCTTGATCTTGATTGAGTCGGACACCAAGGCGACTCTAAAACAAACAAACAAACAAACAAACACATTTTAATACCAGGGCTTAAAGTCAAGATTAAAGACATTGACATCACCATAAATACTGTTAACAAATGCGAGTATTACACACATATAGTTTAATATATAGCTACCAATATTCTGAAACATTTAATAAATGAGTTTTGCCTGTATAAAATGTGTCATTAATGAGTATGTGCATGCATATTACAAATAAGTGATTGTTGGACTAAACGTCATCTTTAAAATTAGAAAACAGTAAGGCATTCATACCATCAGATAAGGACGCTCGGGTGCATGGCTGGTTTGAAGGTGATAGCATTGTCATGTTTAAGTCGACAGACTGTTTGATGCCCTCGCTTATTGCTTGGTTACTGGTATGCAGTTCACTGTGGGCAGATGACCCGTGAGGCAGCCTTTCAAAATTAGAAAAATCATATTTGGCAGAGCTGGCGTTGGCAGAATTAAGTCCGTGCTCGCTTGAGAAAGATGGAGATCGTCTACACGGTTCCTCTGGTTTGAGGCTTGCGTTCTGGAAGTAGTATTTACCGGTGTCTTCCAATGATCCTTTGTTGTGGTTGCTAGGGTTAGTACTTAGTGGTACAGAATTGGTCAAAAAAGGTTGAGAGTAGCCACTGAAGGCGCGGCTCTGTGGCGGAGAAGTGCAAGAACTCGGGGGAGTCCACGGGAGCGAGCACACCTCTCTCCGGGTGTAAGAAATCGGGGGAAGCCCTGTTAGCTGAGCTCCATTTCCCCGTAAATTTGGAAAATAAAAGGAGTCCGGGGAAGGGTAATTCAAAAGAGAGCCAACATAGCCAGAACTGAGAAGATTACGCTCACACATTTCTGAGGAGCTTGACCAAAGCTTCCTGCTGCCCTTTTTAGCTTTTACTCGGGAATGGAAGATTGGTGACAGATGATTTGCTTAGAGTGCAGCACGTGTTCCCTCCTGCTTTTCCAGCCTCGCCCACACACCCCCTGGGTCTGCTGGAAGGACACCGCAGATCTAAATAAACTTGGACGCAAAAATTATATAACCAAACGAACAATTTCTAATAATTTATTTAAAAGTAAACTGGTAATTAATTTGCATATATATAACTATGGCCAAACATTTTGCATCAGCTAGAATTTTAAGATTGAGACATACTTAAAAAATAAAAAAAATAAAAACAAAAATAATAACTATATGCACATTAATTTGATATTTTATTTAACATCAGAGAAACTACAAAATGATATCGCAAAAGTCTACCAGAAGCCATAATAGTAGTACAGTATTTCATGTTAGATTTTTCTATTTGTGTCAGTTTTTTTGTATATGGAAAACTACAACGCGGCATGTAATTCCATTTGTTAACGTAGCATTATTCAGCAGGTTTCATTGGACTTTATTAAGCAAAATTAGTTAAATATATATATAGGCGATGCACAACTTTTGGCCATTGCTGTATATTGTATATATTAATGATACGATACAAAGGTCCTATTATATTATTTTTGACTCTTTTTACTATTTCATTAGACATATTTTTACAGATATGTACAAACTATCGCCTATGTATTCCACACACACACACACACACACACACACACACACACACACACACACACACACACACACACACACATATGTATATATATATATATATATATATATATATATATATATATATATATATATATATATATATATATATATATATATATATATATATATATATATATATATATAGACACACACACTCACAATCTCCAACTAAAACCGCTCTGGATGTTAGAATAACATATTTAAGGTAGGAATCCCACATTTAAGAAACTATTGTTATTAAAGACATGCGGCCGAAATAGATAGATAGATAGATAGATAGATAGATAGATAGATAGATAGATAGATAGATAGATAGATAGATAGATAGATAGATATATATATAGATAGATAGATAGATAGATAGATAGATAGATGTTATTATTATCCCATCCGTTAGTTCTTATTTTCTGTAGTATCATGTATATGTTTATACACGGTACTGATAACAGCGGGATATTAGTTTGTTTTTTAGGCTATACTTTTTGTAAATGACTATGGAAAGGCGGGGAAGCAGTCGTTCAAAAATAGGACCGGTCCTCACACTTTTTGTAAAGGTGAAGCAGGTAGAATGCCTTAAAGCCTGTTAAAAAGAACATCTGGAAAGCTTTTCCGATATTTTATAAATTGAAATGCATTTGATTAATTTGCGTTTCTCCGAGCGCAATGAATAGTTCCAGTAGACCAACTATATTTTACTTATACTTGAATGGATATATTTCACTACATTGCATTCTATTTAATTATTAACGCGATTATTTAACAAAAACAGTGTTTTGACCAACATTCATATTTTGTTTGCTTTCTATATAATTAAAATTAATTTAAAAAATAAGTGTTCAGGACCCTATTTGAACTAAATTACAGTGACAAGGGATTACTTAACTAGCCTATTTAAAATGAATTGGTATTCTTTTAAAACAAATCTAATCCTCCTCCACTTTAACAATATATATTACTTAGAGAATTGTATATAGCCTATTGCACTAAAAGTATATGGTATTATACCTTAATAAATAATTCTAGTAGCAGACATAGAAAACACCGCCTTCACAAAATAGCTCAGCCTCGTAGACATCACGGAAAACATAAAAGTTATATTTTCTGTATTAAATACCGTAGTATTTCTTACCTTGTTTTTTTAATCTTCACATACACTGTTTAATTTCTATCCGTTTATCTGTTGTGCGGAGCTAGAATCCTTTAGCAAGAGCAGACAAAATGCTAATTGTCAACAAGCTCGCCGGAAAGAAATGCGACAGTTCAGCCTCCTCGTTTTTTTTTTTTTACGAGTCTGTAGAAGTCAGGCTTACTAAGACTAGATATTTTAAAACTACACGCAAATATCTAGGGCCCATAAAATGCACCATATAGGCAAAAATATAAACATCGTATTCTTGATCAAATTTGTATCCATGTTTAACAAAGCGATAGTTCAAGGTCAAAGTCAAGATAAGAGTATAGGCCTATATGTTTATCCATTAAGCTATATTCGCTTCCCTATGGATGTAAATAATCACATGGGCTAGATATCGTGTACACCAGGTATACATACATACATACATACATACATACATACATACATACATACATACTACTACTACCAAATAATAATAATAATAATAATAATAATAATAATAATAATAATAATAATAATAATAATAATAATAATGTAAAGAACTGTAAGCTATCGGAACTCTGCTTTTGTCAGCTGTTTACGGTATAATTCATGTAAAAAAATAAAGATCTATTATTTTCCTCGCTCTCCTAGCACCTGTTTAAACTAGTTCTGTATTGCTTCATCACATTGTCTGATAAAGACTGAAGGGTGTTAGTTTTGTTCATGTGACTGTGCTGTGATTTAATTTGAGAACAATTTAGATTTTCAGTGTGAAAGCTGTTTCTATTGTTAATATTTATGACAGTGAAATTATTTATTTTGTGACGTTTGCGTAAGCAAGATTATCAAGGTAAAATCGATTGCGTTTAACACCTCCTGATAGCAAAGCGAAATAGCGCGTCAGCTCTGAACACATTAGTCTGCCTTATTAGTCTATGGAACAGGGCTGAGACACAGGAGTTGTTTTTACAGTGTTCATCCAGAAGATGGCGTAGTAGGCCAATGAATTGCAGACTATTTTCATTATTTATGAACATGATTGAAGTCAAGGTCAAAGACTATGAATGCGTGTCAATGTCAGCGATAAAAAATGACGTCAGGATACAGGGCGGTCTTTAACTACTTTAGGAATAATATTTTAAAAATGATTTGTGAAACAAGAATATAAAAATCACTTGGCCCAATTTGATGGTAACAACAGTAAGCATACAAACCTGGGGTAGGGTAGGGTAAGAGGCATCCTTTAAGGAAAATGCCATATTTGTCATATAAACGAATGTACATTTAACCCCTTTTTATATTCTAAATAAACTTATATGTAACCTCCATATCTGAGTATATCATAAATGCACACACACACACACACACACACACACACACACACACACACACACACACACACACACACAAAGGCAGACATTGTGTTTTTATTAATTTAAAGCCTGTGCATAATTAGCACCCACACAAACACAACATTATCATGAAGCCAATAGCTCCATTCATAATTTTAATACCCCCCTTGAACCTGCAGGCCTCACAGTGTTCACACAATGCAACCAAATTGAAAAAAAATATTATAAAAATTAATCATAAAAGTACAAAAGTTTGAGACATTCTCACATGTGGTTGTCTGTTAAGCTGCAAAACCTGGTAGCAGGTGTGAGAGGGAGGCAATCACCTCAAACGGATTATGGCTGATTACATCATTTCCTGTTAGCACCAGGACAAAAAAGCCTTTTACCCCACGTAGGCCTCTTGCCCCACTCTACCCTACATACATAGACATACATGCTTACATAGCTTGCGTGGGACTTTACCACCTCAAAATGTATTTCCTATCCCTTGGGACAATTCATCTCCCAAACATGAACTGGGGGATCTTTGCACAATTGACTTACAATATGTGACATTTTTGAAACTATATATAGGTCGTTTTTTGTTTGTTTTGTTGAGTAATTAAACGGTAGACCTGCTTTTTGAAAACAAAAACCTGCTGATATGTTTTGTTCTTTTAAACCATACAACATATCAAACGCAACCAGTCATGCAGTTAGTTTACAAAATGTTTCCTTTTTGAAGTTGCACTGCTATTCGCAATAAGGAAAGGCAATTTAGTAACTTTGTTTTGATTGTAATAAACAAAGGTCAATTCCCATAGTAAAACACGAGAAGCGATGATCTTTGGAGCTGTTTTACATGGTGTTGCAAACATGTATGCGAATACTATTCATATACATTCAACATTCGAAACGTGTTCAATCCACAATTCATGGTCTAGGAATAGAAAATAGTTATGTATAAAGTCGTTCTACTTGAGAACATATATTTTGTGTGTTGCTTTTTGAAAAAATAGTATTCTCGCGTACAACAAATTAGCTTCTTTTTTAAAAAAAAATTGTTTGTTAAATTGTATTTTAATGCATAACAATGTATTAGCGAAGCAAGCCTTTTGTGGACCACCTGTTTGGCAAACGATATGGATTATGTATCGACCAACGTGGAAATTGTTGATATTTCAACATTCAGACTTGACTCTCTTTGGAACAGAGTAGTTTTCGCTGTTTTAAAAGTAATCATTAGGAATAACAGAGCCTTTAGCTTTTGCACTATTTTATTCTTAAAGAATTCTGGAGTAGCATATACAATTGTTGTATGATGCTCTATAATTAATATTTTGAATATGAATCTCTGGCAGTGTAAGATTGTGTGTAATGATATTTCCCCATGCTTAAGAAACTGCGTATTTTAACATTGAGGAGTTGTGAAAAACGCATCACAAATGTGTGTACAAATTGTAATAGTTAATAATGTTGATGAACAGTCTGCAAAGCAGATATGCGTCTGAAGAAGCAGGCAGCGTGGAATGAAGACCTGTATTATCACCACTACGCGTTTACGTAACTTATGCCGTTTTTCATAGTTGCTATTTAGACATACTCGGGGGATTCATTGTAGTCTATTGATTTTTAAATTACATACGTATAAATGTATACTTTATTTTTCCGTTGTGTATTCGATTTATGTCTATTCAACTATTTTATCCGCATTTAAATGATCTATTTTTTATAATAACTAGGCCTCTGTGACTAAATAACTAAAAATAAAACTTAAAGAAGCTTAAATAAATACAGTCACATTTCACAAACATCAATAAACGTGGAACTGAAAAATGTAATAAAATTTAAAATGAAAAATTCTGATATTTTCACGCGATATTAAAGGACCCAAGGGCTTAATTTTCTATAGGTAGTTCTTATTATTTTTTTTATTGAGGTTAAAGCTGAAAGCAACAAGATTGAACAATACAAATTAAGTACTTCATTGAAGCGTATACACATAAACAATCCAATTTTCATAACATGTTAACATTATATCACACCTTCAAAGATTCTGTATTCAAAGAGAATTACACATTTTTGTGAAATTATATATATATATATATATATATATATATATATATATATATATATATATATATATATATATATATATATATATATATACGTATCAAAAAGAATAAAAACAAAAACTAGACAATTAAAATTTATATGACAGAACAGCTTGTTACCGGTAAAAAAAAAAAAACTTATCCGGTTGGTATTATGAAGCAAGGACTAAAGTTTGTCCTTGCAGGATGCATTAAAGCGCCGACTTCTTAGGTTCGCGGTGATCAACATGTACGCTGATTTAAATGTATTTTACCAATTTAGAGGCTTTAGTTTCTGTCTTGTTATAACGGGGATTCTATAGCCTCCATATCCAATAAGTGTGTGTTTGTTTTCCTATAGAACACAATGCAGAATGAGCAATATATGCACAGACATGCTTTGATACGGGTAGAACAGCACGATACACGCAGAAAATTGCCTAGTTGACTTGTTGCAGAGAAATCAGCTAAAGCGGTAGTCCATTGAGTTCATTCATTACTTTGATCTAAGACATCAAATGCCATACAAAAACAAATAATAACACGTTTAGGTGACGATATTGAAAATGATACACAGTGGATGAATAGGCATGGATTGTGTATGTAAATAACTGGGCAATTATAAATGGGTTCTGTGTTGCATTGTTTAATTACATGTACTTGCAATTCCACCAGCAGCCTAATTTCCATAGAGCAGGAGACAATGGAAACGAATTATTACAAGAAAAAAAATAAAATAAAATAAAATAAAAGACGGAAACAGAAAAACTTAACAGGCATACATTATATATATATACACACACACACACACATGATACAACATTTCACAGTGATTGTAGTCTTTGAAAAATGGAAATAACCCGGTAAGTGTTTCTGTGTGTTTTTCTCTAACTTTATTTCACTGAGTGATATTCAACTACAAAGTCTTTAAGATTTGAATCCATTTTCTTATCCTTCACCCTTCGATTTTGAAACCAAATTGTGACTTGTCTTTCTGAGAGGTCGGTTGATGTTGAAATCCTTCGCCTCTTATCTTTGGTAATGAACTTGCTAATAGCATATTCGCGTTCAAGTTCCCTAAGCTGCAGTTTTGTATTACGGCACCCTTTCTCCCACGTCGATAAACATTAGCTTGTGGTTGGTTGAACTCGATCTCCCCTAAAACAGAAAAGAATCAAAGAATGCATTATTTACCCCTGTTAATACTTGATCGTATGTTCAGGTTCCTTTAAAAACAAAATAAGTAGTTTTAAATGTTTAATATCACTCCCTATTATCTCCATATTAAAGAGTGCTGAGCAGAATATAATGGGTCACTAAAGACAGGCTCCTAATTATTATTATTATAATTATTATAATTATTATTATTATTATTATTATTATTATTATTATTATTATTATTATTATTATTATTATTATGTTCCAGACCTTAGGCAACGTCCAAGGCTGGTAGCCCTCCATTTGTATTAGCGCCTCAGGCCTCGGATCACTGGGAGCAGTTCGTGCTGGTACCACTGGTACATCAATGTACCCTGGAATCTGCGGGTATGAACCTGTGTAGCCTGGATAGCATGTCAATTCCTTAGTCCTTTGCGGTATTTCGTTACAGTTTATGTACTTCTCCATTGAATATTCGCCAATAGGCGCATGTGCTGTTTGTTTCATTGCGTTCTGTTGGACTCCAACACCATGGGGCATTTTGTAACCATAACAACTATTTCCAAAATGACAACCGTAACCGATAGACGTGTTGGGAGAGGCTCTAGAGTCTGCCCGAGGTGGAAACCGATTTACGGAATGCTCGGAGCTTAGAGGGTTTGACCGGTTTGCTATTGAGTATGTGGTTGACGCTGCTGCAATCTGGTTGGAATGAGCTCCAAAAACAGAAGGCAAAACACTCCTGCACTGATATGAGGAATTATCCTCTCCCGCTCCTTCCATTACTCCTGCGTATGTTTCCGTACGCGCTCACAACAGTTGTCCACGATGGACATGGCAGAAGTCTTGACATACTCCGAGTTCTAACAGAGCTTTGCGGTACCTTGTACAGACCATCCTCTGATGTGGAGAGATACGCTTATTATTATTATTATTATTATTATTATTATTATTATTATTATTATTATTATTATTATTATTATTAGTTGAATTAGTTAAACTAATTGCAGTACTATGTCAAACGAGCATCTGGTTGGTTAGACATAGTCACATGATATGCAAATCAGCTGACTAATAGCAGTAACTTCAGGACTACCTTCTTTAGTCTCTTTCCAAACTCTGCTACGTATATATTATTAAGCAGTCGGGCAACGTATATCACTGAATAATATGTATCCTCCATTCATGGCTGTATATATACAGCTATGGCCAAATGTTTTGCATCGCTCTGTGGAATTAACACATTTTGCTTCATAAATTCGAATGAAACTTGCTGAATAATGTTACGTTCATATTGAATTACATACCGCTTTGTAGGTTTCCATATAGTTAAAGAAAAACTGACACAATGGAAAAATGAGACATTTCGAAATCTAACTGAAATACCGTAGGCCTACTACTATTATGGCTTCCGGTAGACTTCTGCTATATGGTTTTGTAATATATTTGATTATAGTGTTAAATAAAATATCTAAATTATGTTCATATAGTTTTTTTTTCTTTTTTTCTTTTTTTTTCTTTTTGTCTCAATCCTAAAGTTCTAGGTGATGCAAAACGTTTGTCCATGTACACATTGAATTAAGAATGTCATGGGCGTGTGTGTCCTATACTCCCTCGCCAGTTTTGTGTGATTTATTAATTCAGACAAGAATTAAATCTGCGTTTCACAAAGAAGCAGTCATAATTAAGTTAATGGTAATCCATTTAGACAAACCTAACTGTAACAATGTTTATATATATATATATATATATATATATATATATATATATATATATATATATATATATATATATATATATATATATATATATATAATACACGTATTTCAGTTATACAGCTGAAAAATCAAGGGATATCCAAAATAAATCGTCAAAAAAGTTCTAAATGAATCACTTTTTGGTAGAAATTATTTGACTTTATCAATTTCCTCCTAAAAGCCCGGGGCTATAGGGGTGCCCTGGTTAAACTTGGTATACAGACGATCATTTTCGATTCACCTCATTTTGCTTAATAGCAAAACTATTTTGCCGTTGTTAACATAAAGCAAAGACAGGCTAAAGAAAATCAGACTTGTGGGTTACATCTATTTTTTCTTTTATTTTTTGAGTATATTATATTTAGAAAAAAATAGAAATACAGTTTATTACAAGGACAATCTATTGTTTTCCTATATGAGATATATTGATAACATATTTTAAAATAAATGTGTAATGCAAACTAACGAGGAGACAATATCAATGTGGCTTTGTTATTGAGAAAAATTACATAAATGTTAATAAAATACCTTGGTATTAGGAAAAAAAAGCTTTCTGTACCGGTAGTTTGGTTACTTCGGGTTTTTAATGTAGCCTACAACAGTGTAATGAATTAGCGACACAATTTATACTATTTAAAACTGGTCAAAATATTTTTTGAAAAAATACATAATTTTAACAATACAATAATTAATTACATTACTCACGGTTGTGTGACAATATTAAAACCAATACCACATAGCTACTGTACATGATACGCAATAATAGTAAATAACCTATATCGTACATGAAATATAGCCTATAGCGAATGGTAAGAAATATTGGGTGTTTATCAAAAAAAAAAAAAAAAACATGTAAGGGCCAGATTAATCTAGCCTGGTCGTTTTCAAATATAAAGATGTCCAATTTTAAAAATAAAAGTAAAACATATATTATAATCAATTATATTTCCCAAATTACCATATATATATATATATATATATATATATATATATATATATATATATATATATATATATATATATATATATATATATATATATATAGTATCGAGATCAACAAAATTCTTATTAACTTAATTTACACTAAACTTTTTTTCCCCCTTAAAAATAATTTGTTTTTGAAGTAGGCTACAGGCCTACTGTACTGATATTTCCGCCATTGCTGCATCGACTATAGTATGAAATATAATGACGTCTAAAAACATTCATGAATAACCAATTGAACATATTTGTATGTGGTGTTTGCTATCGAAATGCAAGATGATTAGGCAAACAAACGAACATTAAAAAAATGAATAAGAGGCATGTGAACGGTAATGGTCGGTAAAGTTGTGTAACAACAACAGTAGAGTGAACAACAACGGGGGGTGGGGGGGGGGGGGGGGGGGGGGACAATCACGGCGAGTTTGGATTCATGTGTTGCTGCACGCGAAGAAGTTTCTTTTCCTTCTGCCTTTGGTTTTGAAACCATATTTTGACCTGATGAGAAAGAGAAGAAAAACAAAATCAGTTTTCAAAATTACTAAATGGATTGTCAGATCACATTATAAAGTATTCATCAAAAAGTCTCACCTGTCTTTCTGTCAGAGCAAGTTTTGATGAAATGTTTAATCTAATTTCGGGGGTGAGGAAACGATTTTTTTCAAAAGCTTTTTCCAGCTCAGCTTTTTGATGGTTGCTGTATGGAATTCTCTTTTTTCTCTGTCTCGTGGATGTCTTTGGACACAAATATGGGAACCCTAATGCTAAAAGGTGAACAAATATAATTAGGTTTCGTCACAGTGTATTTGTACAGATTAGGCCCTACAACACTTTACTAAAGCGGCAGGTGTAAGCCTACCTGCAAAACTGTGTAACATCACAGCTCTATTGATACAGCTAAATACATGTTTAGTCATATTTAAGACAGTATGCAATGCTTCAACGAATAACTTTTAGGAAGTCTATTGTATAGCCTAATCGTTCCTCTGTGGATATCTATTGCTTTTGACAAAATTGTATATATTCACGGTTTAAAATAGAGATTTTGGAGAAAGTTAAGATAATATATGTATGATTTACCTCTAGCATGTATTTATATTAAACAAAACGACTGTTTATAACTTTATAATACGGTTTTAAACATAATATACACTATATATTTAATAATAATAATAATAATAATAATAATAATAATAATAATAATAATAATAATAATAATAAATCCACAAACCTAAAGCTCTTGGGACTGTGTGCATTCCTCCTTGAAGTGACCCAGAAGATACTCCATAGCAATGTGAATTACCAAAGTGAGGCTTGGCAAGGCTTAATTTTTGTTCTGTGTAAAGCGGCTCTACCTGGCCTGGGTACGCAGGTGACCCCCAAGGGTAGTCTAAAGGCCAGTGATGATATATTGGAGAGCATGTTGAGTATTCGCTTCGATCATAGGTGTTCTGACAGTGACTAGAGAATGAAGATATATGATTGTCTGCCGTTTGGAATTGGTTTGTAGAGTATCCGGACGCCTCAGGTAAAACTCCAGTTCGTTCTCTTTCTGCACTTCCACGGGATTCATGGTAAAAACCAAAAGAATTCCAGCCTGTTGTGGGATTTAAAGGAGGAGTCACAGAGGAACGAAAGCCCGTGCTTCCAGAACACATTTTTTCAATGGGCCTCGTCCCATCTTGCAGTATTCCACCTCTACCGCTAGATGGCTCTAGGAGTTTGTATTGTGGAGACCTGGGATCCATCCATACGATGTTGTAGTTAAGAGTATAACTTCTTTCAAGCTGCAAGCCGGCTCCAACTTATAGCACCTGTGGTTTGAAACAGTTCCTCAAAGGGCTTTTGCAGAATAGGAAACCAAACCAGACGATCTCCGAGTAGACTGCAATCTGTACTGTCTTTAAGTTCAACCTACCTGATGCTTTTATGACTTGAAACCTATTGCAACGTGTAATAAAACTGGCACAGTCACTCTGCAAATTAAACTAACGTCAAGGACAAAGCGATATTACTGAGTGCCGCAGTTGTACCAGAAATCCCATGTTGACACAAGGTCACGGTTGATTGCTGACTTTCCTCTTCTTTTTCAATCGGTTCTTCTTGACATGTGAGCTGCTACAGTGGTTAATCGTTGCAGATACCTTATCTACGTGATTGGCGAATTCTTTAAATGTCATATGAATTGCATGTTATAGCCTAGGTGTGATATAAAGTGTGGAACCTAACATGAAAAAAAAACAATAATCTGCAAAATATGCTTGCGTCACACTAAATACATTTATGGAGTTTTTTTATGGCCTGCTATAACCCATAATGCTTTACAATTATACCTTTTGGCAATTACATTAGAATACATATTTCGTCTATGGGGCCTCCGACATTCTTTGATCAAATAAAAGTCTTGTAAACATGCTTAGGCTATTGTATAGGTTTTAAACAGTCAACGATTCCCAACATTTAAGTGAAATGGGAGTAAGATATACAATAACACACACACACACACACACACACACACACACACACACACACACACACACACACACACACACACACACACACACACACACACACACACACATATGTCATGGTATTGTAAGTTCATGTGATTCCATAGACTATAAAGTATAAATCCAAAATGACTCTCTCCTCATTAGCATATTAATTTCTTTTACCACCTCTCAGGAACGGAGACTCTTTCGAGTCGTATAAATTTAAGATTTGAGGCAGAACCATGATTAGTGGCTTTCTAGTGTCTCACTATACTAGTTCTGCTGTACTCATTTTTGTTTGCCCCAGTCCTACATAAACTAAGCCACAGGAGCATTTAAGCATATATACCACATGGGTTGTATTACAATTGCTAAACATTGTAGCATATAATTATGTCCAGAGTGTGGCTGATTAAAATATGTGTTGTTGTGCGTGTAAGAACAATGAACACATCTTTCACACTGAAAGTTACCATGTACTGTTTTAGTAAGCCAATTGTCATTAGATGCTATTGATTTATACATAGAATCGACTAAAGCAGGGCTTCTCAAACTCGGTCCTGGGGACCCCCTGTGGCTGCTGGTTTTCATTCCAACCAAGCTCTTAATTACTTAACTAGACCCTTAATTGAACTAATTATTTGCTTAATTAGACATTTTTACTTGTTTTCAACTTTTAAACAGTTGCAGTTCTAGTTACTTATCAAATGTTATAGCTAACTTGAAATATGCAACTGTTTAAGAGCTGAAAACAAGTAAAAAGGTCTGATTAAGCAAATAATTAGTTCAATTAAGGGTCTAGTTAAGTAATTAAGAGCTCGGTTGGAATGAAAACCAGCAGCCACAGGGGGTCCCCAGGACCGAGTTTGAGAAGCCCTGGACTAACGCATCCTTAGTATTCCTGCCGTCTAAAACAAAATCTAAGTAGAGAGATAACGAAGGGACGAAGTTGAGGATCATTGCAATATCCTCCATTGTTTCGAGACAATTATTTTAATGTCATAGGAGCCATAATTATACTCAGTGACAAAAGCTATCATACACACACACACACACACACACACACACACACACACACACACACACACACACACACACACACACACACACACACATACACACACAACCATTGAGCTGTTGAGCCCCCCATTGAAACACACGAAAAAAAATACTTTTTTTTTTTTTTTTTTTTTTTTTTTACAAAACTCTCCTCTGTCAGATAAAAATACTGTTGGGGGCGCCAAAGTATGCTTAAGCAGATTTTTCCTTACCACCTGCTTATCCCCTCCTCTCCCTGCCCACACACACACCAACACACTGCACCACAACCTCCTGGAAATCAGACGCGCACTCACAATCAACCCAGCCATACAGACCACGACACTACTGTGTCGTTTATTATAGTCTACGACTATATTCAATATATGTACATTGTATTACATATACATTGTATTACATCAAGTTGATTTAGAAAAATGTCATAATATGTAATAATGTATTAAATGTAACATGTTTTTACAGGCCTTGGCAAAATGTGTAAATGCACTGGATATTAAAACTATTTTGCATTTTCTGAAGTTTGGTATTTTTCAAAATTGTGCTGGTATGTCAAGCTATTAAATCATTTCAGTGAAAATTTTGATAGAAAACTAGATAGTGCAGTATGGTCTAGAATTGTAGAAAACTAGAAATGTTCCTATCACCTTTTCAGTTATTTGTATCAATAAAAATGATCAAATAATTTTAGATTTAGATTTTACTAGTCAATTAATTAAAAAATATCAATACCTAATGTTTAAAACAAACAACAGCCTATTCAAATTGGGAATTTGTTCAAGAAGTGATTAGTATAATTCATAGCAATCATTCATAATATAAATGAAATTACCAGATTAAAATATGCAAGCAATCCATATATTGTTTAACATTACAGAAGGCTAACTGTTTAAAGCTAAATTTAACTTTCCCTGATCTCTGAAGTTTACTTTATGTCTATCGAGCGTTTAGTGTAGAAAATTAACGTGTTCCATTGATTATGAAAGATAGTCCAATAATTACAACCAAAAATTCATCTTCATTATCTTCGTTGTCATCAGCGTCATCATGACCACCACAATTAACATTGGAAAAGGATATAAGAATCAAACGCTTTGATGGTATTTATCACACTTTTGTATACAATATAATTGAACTGTTCACATTATGCATTATTGGAAACAGATGTGTTTTAAAATATGCCTATATACTTTTTACATTCACAATTTGTGTATTCTTGGGGAATACAGTTGTGGACATTTAACCGAAATGTATCCAACACCACTGGAATAATATAGGACTAGTATCAAGAGATTTTAACTAAATAATTTGAAAGCACATCTCTAAAATGTAAATAGAATTTAGAACGGAGATTGCACAAAAAATTACAATAGTTTTGTAATAGATATGCAATAAAGGTAATAAAAGAATAAATTACAACACATGTTCGCAATCTCTTAGTTCTAATGTGGAATAAAATAGAAACATATTCAATACCGTACACAATAAATGCTATAATTATATTTTAAATTCCATGTCTATTGATATAAAATATCGGAGCCATGAAGTATTCGGAAGAGGCTCAGATGTTTTATGTGTATGCTGCTTGTAAACCAAATAAACTAACCGATGGGGAAGGAATATATAGCCGTAAAGCTTTTCCATTTCATAAATTATTGTACAGATAACAGAAACAATTGGTTGAATTTAACATTTTACACACTAGCATTTGTTTCTTATCCTATAAGATTTGTGTTAAAGAAATTAGTGATGGTAACGAATGAAAATAAAAACGGGCAACAATACAAAATCCGAGTGTAATGATATAGCTAAATGAAGAAGGAAATGTTACACTGTTCATTCTATTAATCAGGCTGTCAATTTCCCTCCAGAGGCCAAACCCCAGAGCAATCCTCGCAGGCTCTGATCAGGCTAAAGACAACTGCTCTCTCCTCTTGTTCACTTCTTCTCTATCTCTCTACCTGGATGTATTCGTCTGCCCACAGGCCGCCTTCATCATCCACTGACAGCCACTTGTATTTATTTGCTTATGAACCTGTTACAATAAATGATTATTCGAACAGCGTCATCCGTACCTTAATGACGAACACTATTTTTTTTTTTTTTTTTTGATGAATGACATTTCGGACTAGAAAAGATGCATGGGTCATTTTGACCAGTCATTCCCTCGCATTGGCATTCCACTATTTTGCGCCTTGTTCAAAGGACATTTGGACATTTAGAGATACTCGCAGGGCTGAATGTGAATTAGCCCCTGCCGCAACTCATCATTAGCAAAGGACCAACCCAGCAACTTTGGCTTTTTCTATAAAGATCTGATGATGGAAAGAATAAGAAAAGAGATGATTCTGATGGAAAGGGGGCTACACAGCCCCGCTGCTGGTAAAAGGCTTTCGAATTTGTCAGACTCAGCTGGAAATGCAGTATTGGAGGCCCTAGAAAATTCTCAACACAGTGGTCGCCTCAGCCCCAGACTTACTTCTGCATCTCTGCATAACAATGTAGGGAATGTTCCTGCTAAAAGCAAGTTTGAGATAGACAGCTTGTTCAATATTCATCATCAGAACAGCGACAATAATTCTTCTTCAGAAATTTCTTCGTCTGAAAACAGGAAGAAAATCACCCTGTACCCTGAAGTTCACGAGACAGACATGGACAGTGATGTCGAGGTGGGCTGTTCATCTCACCGCTCCCCAAACAGCCTCAGTGCCGCCCAGCACAAAGAAAACAATAACAAAGGTATTTGATCATATTTATATGTGGGATCTCTTATTTTTTTTGTAATAAATCTAAGTAATAATAATATAGCAGGTGTTAGATAGGATGATTACATTATATTTTCTTTAAATATATCGTTTAGTTTCTGTTTCTTAGCAAGCAACAACAAAACTAAGAAGTACGTTGTGATCTTGTGAACACACACCATTTACAGTCACCTACGCTATTTCTATAGATTGATTTATTTTTTGTTATCGAATATGCATTTTCTTTCTATCGAAATACGTTTACTATTAAACATTAAAAAAAAAAACATTGTTAATGTATATTATGATTGTAAAACACTGTGCTAGGCGTTGAGAGTATTCGCTTTGGTCATACAAGTATTTTAAAAAGTAAGGGATAAAAGTTTGATGTTATATTTTTCTATTCCATAGAACACTTATTATAACATTTTTATATAAGCCTATATAAAAAAGTGATTAATATTACTATAGTTTATATATATATATATATATATATATATATATATATATATATATATATATATATATATATATATACATACATATATATATATACTGTACACTGATTTACAGAAAAAAAGCTTTACTGACTATTTATTAGGGTTTTATCATTTGTATCACAGCTTGCAACGTAATAAAATACTGTAAAATATTGATTATTAAATGTAACTATACATTATTCTAAATCCTGCATTTCTTTTTCTTGTTTCTAGTTTTTTCAGATAGTAATTCAGCAGCCTCCACCACAAGCTCCTCTTCCATGTCCAACGTGAATATAAACGGTAATTCAATAGGCAGTTCATGTTCCAATAATGATCAGGTGAGAAGGTACCGGACAGCTTTCACCAGAGAACAAATCGGCAGGCTCGAGAAAGAGTTCTACAGAGAAAATTACGTATCGAGACCAAGAAGATGTGAACTGGCGGCATCTTTAAATCTACCAGAGACGACGATTAAGGTATATTTCAATCAAATGTGATTCTTAAAAAAAAAAAATCTATTAAAAATCTATATTTAATAACAAAATCTGGTTAAATAAACACACCGAGATAACAGAAATGGTCTATGTATATTGTTGGTAGGCTTTAACAACACCAAGTGTTAAAAGGGTTATTATATGTATTTCATGCTCATTGTATTAATAAAAACAAAACAACCAGCGGACAGCTAAAATTATAATAAAAAAGTCCTAGAATTATACAATATATCTCGTAATCTCAGTAAACACATTCTTAAATAATAGTAAAATGGCCCTCTTTGATAATGAGTAATCATTTCACTATACTTTATAAACAAATATGAAATAGTAATATATTAATATCTGTTCAGATACAAGATCAATAATTGTATTTTGCCTTAACTTCTGACACCGGTTATGTTGATATCCTGCTGAAATAAATAACTTCATTGGAAATGACGTGCGATAGTGCAGTTGTGAAGACCCCGATTTAGTATTTACACGGAATTACACAAATCCCGTATTTGATTGTGGATTCAAGACACCAAAGAGCAGTTGACTCTGTGTACGATATTTATATTGTACGTATACTTTATCCTTTTCAACACTATTATTTTCACAATAGGCTTATGAAAATGTTAGGAAATAATAACTATATATATATATATATATATATATATATATATATATATATATATATATATATATATATATATATATATATAGTTATTAGTTATTAGTTTAGGCTATATAAAATATATACTTTTTTTACACTCATTTTAAGTTTGAAAAGAACACCCGGTAACTTTTCTGCTAGTTTTACAGGTATGTTACTTTGTCGTCTTAAACATTACCTTTGTGTCAGAACTGACGCAGCCAAGACCGTTTGTTGGTTATTTCCCAATGGAAGGTGTGAGGCTAGAGCTGGGTGATAACAATTTTATATTGTTATTTTTACATTTTATTATATTCAATTTACAGATTAAAACGTGTCGCTAAATTTAAACATGGTCACTATGAGTGAGTTTATTTAATAAATGAACGTTCACCCTGAAAAGAGTCATTCAATAACTCTATTGTCTTCCTTGTGCTTTTTATCAGGTGTGGTTCCAAAATAGGCGGATGAAGGATAAGAGGCAACGCTTGGCCATGTCTTGGCCCCATCCAGCAGATCCAAGTTTTTACACCTATATGATGACGCACGCCGCTGCCACCGGAAGTCTTCCATACCCTTTCCATTCTCACATGCCTCTGCACTATTACCCGCACGTGGGTGTTACAGCAGCTGCTGCGGCGGCGGCTGCAACGGGTGCCGCTGCATCACCTTTTGCTACCTCCATCCGCCCTCTTGACACTTTCCGTGCTCTCTCGCATCCTTACTCCCGACCAGAACTGCTTTGTGGCTTTAGGCACCCAGGACTCTACCAGTCCACTGCGGGCTTGAATAGCTCAGCAGCAGCAGCAGCAGCTGCCGCCGCCGCCGCCGCTGCAACAGCTAGTGTGCCACCGGGCCCCAGTTCATGCTCTTGTCTCAGTTGTCACAGCAGTCAGGCAGCTGGCGCCCTGGGCTCCAGAAGCAGCGGTGCAGACTTTACCTGTGCAGCAGCGGGGCAAAGGTCTGAAAGTGGATTTTTGCCTTATTCTGCTGCTGTGCTCAGTAAAACTGCTGTAACTTCACCAGACCAGAGAGAAGAAGCGTCATTAAACAGATAACTCATCTACCTGGTGGTTCAAAGGGGGTCTAAGTTGGGTCCAGACATGCTTCATTTTTATATTTATTTAAGAATGTGTTTATTTATTTATTACATTTAAATTGTTTTAAGAATATATATATTGTTAATTGTTTGTTTATTAAGACTGTTTGACCTTGTCTTGCATACCACAAATGCATAGAGATACAACGTGAATACGCAATTAGGTCACCAAGGTTGTGTGACGAGTTTATAGAAAATATAACAAATGATTGATAAGCCAAAACTTAAACACATGTTTGATGCTTTAGACAATTATTTTGTTGAAAATCAATAACTCTGTAGAGCAAGTTAAAGGCAATTGACGAATTTAATAATAATAATAATAATAATAATAATAATAATAATAATAATAATACATGTTATTAAGTCCTCATCTCAGATCCTAATGCACATACCAGTTTTTCCAGTTAATTATTCAAACAATTATTGTATTTATTGTATTTTGCTCTATTTTTATCGTTTCGATTATTTCCTGTTGTTCAAGATGAATGTATTTATATTTCCTACATGATTTAACTGTTACTGTATTTATTATACATTACTGTTTTTGTGGCTAATTTATCATTTTGAAAAAAATGCATATGGGGTATTTGAGAAAACATGGCTGTGCCACATTTTGCCTCGGAGAGCTACCACTAGTATTAATGAACCTGCTCTACCAAACCACTAGCACTAAAGGGACTTCCCTGAACTTCCAACAAGGCACATCAAATCCGGCATAGCTACCGCCATGTCAACTAGGATGCTAATAATGTGAAGATGATGACGAAAATTGCCAATCATGTACCTTGATGGACCTCCTTTGAATGTGGAATTGGAAAAAACATCTTCCCTGCACAGAGACCGGCTGTCAAATACTAACAACCCGCTAAGGGAAGTCATTAGAAGAGACAGATAAGAGACTTAAAACATTGTTCTTGGTGCATAGAATGTATAGAATGTAATGTTCGTGTGTTCGTTACCTGAAGTGGTTTTGAAAAGCCACGTCCTCGTGGCCCTATTCCTATTTTCGTTTTGTTAACTTGGACGTCCTGGGTAGACTTTTTCTGTTAAGATGATGTTCCACGGATGTGAACAGCCTCGTTATATCAAACCCAGAGCCACTTCACTTAGCAGATAATGGAATTATCTGAAAGAGTTGAAACTTCAAGTAAATTGTTCCCGGATGCATACATGTATGGTAAACTGTATCCTTTTACACTTCTTGTTCTAAAAAAAGAATAATGAAATGGAGCTTTCTTTTCTAAAACAATTATTGAAAAAAAATTAAATCTAGTGACTTATACTAAAAACATATTAATTGTGCCAGCTACTGAATTCTTGTTATTAAAACAGCACATCTTTATATATTTTTGTAATTTCTGTAATCTCTTGCATGTTCAGTTAAAACATGCAATGGAAACTGTTTTAAAAAGAGTGAAGGCAACGCTTAATAAATGCGTTGCCGTACACATAACTAGGCTATGTCACTTGGCCAGAACGACAGTCTTTTTTTTTTTTTTTTTCAAGATGGGAGTAAA
>NC_081199.1:31479015-31581515 GCF_902713425.1 Acipenser ruthenus
GTTTCCCCCTTACAGAACTGACCTTTTGTCTATTTATACCCCTAGACGCAATTTGTGGTCCACTGATGTTGGACTCTTATGTGTTCCCACGACCAGATTATGAACTGTGGTGATCGGGCCTTCTGTCTCTATGACCCTAGGTTGTAGAATGCCCTTCCCAAAGAAATTAGGGACTCTGAATCTTTGAGTGTTTTTAAATCTCGCTTTAAAACTTCTCTGTTTAAACTGGCTTCTTTTTTAGATTTAGTGTTTTAATATTTTTTTTATTGTTTATTTTGATTTTGTGTTCTTATGTACAGCGCTTTGTGATGACTTGTCATGAAAGGCGCTTTATAAAATTATTATTATTTATTATTATTATGAATTTAGCTACGATTTTGGCACGGTAATTTTTAGTACTTTAAGGACGAGGTGCGGCAAAAAACAACAATTCACTTAATAATGTAGTTTTAGCTACATCAACGTACACAAGAGCTTTTAAATAGTACCCCAAAACCAATAATATAAAGACTGTTGCTTTTGACTACTGACAAGTTTAATTGTTACTTTAGAGTACAAAACTTACAGTACATACTTTAGACTCGGACATAGTTTTTTATCTGAGTTGAGGGTCTCCGACCACATGCGAAAAATCAGAATTACGTAATGTACAATCTTGTGACGTGTGTCTTTTTTGGAAAGGCATACAGCCTTAACAGATTGTCAAACCTTTCATCTGTCGTTCTAAAATACCTAAAATATCTCTCGCCGTTATATACCGGCATCTCTGAATAATGTTTGAAATTCTCTCTCGGGTTCTCTATTGGTTGAGAGGATGGATGTACCAATGACGTTGTCACGTGAAAATTGGTCCCCCATGAAATACGGGCCCCTCTGACTATTTTACATAGATTGCCTATGAAAAATGGTGCCCCGGGACTAAATTTCATAATTAAATCTATTTGCCCCCCCATAAAAAAACAGCATGCTGCAGCTTGCATACTCAGTGTCAGTGAAGTCCTGATCTGACAGCATGTAACACAGAGACAGCTCTTATCATTACATGTTACCGTTTATTTTTCAGGTAAAACAAATTTAATTGTAGTGAGTTTGTTCTACTTTTGATATTAAGTACACCACAACAAGCACTTGGTCATATTTAGATATTTTCATTAGCACAGTCTGACACTGCAGTACATTTAATTTAATTCCCTAAATTTTTATTTTATTTTTTTTCTTCTCAGCAGTGCATTTACTAATTTCATTCGCAAGTACTTCTATGCATTCTATTTTCACCTTTCTGTTCAGTTTGAGAAATAAAACTTTATTTCCCCTGCAACAGCTGACCCTGCTTTAGTACAAAACTCAAGCTACATAACTTTTTGTTCATTATGGTAACGTCTTAAATTACTGTGCCTGCTTCTTTGGCTGAAGAGATATTATCAGCTCATCACCTACGGAATCTGCAGTTAAATCATCCTTAAACTCCTGACGATAAACAATGTTGAGGCTGCTAAAGAAGATGCAATAGATGAAAAAAATCTGTTGGTAGGACTCAAAACTTTATTTAGGCACGCTACGATTAGACTGGCGAAAGATAGGCTTGATACGGTAACCTTTTCACTTCCTTTTTTGTTTAATTTTTCAGATTTTTACTGCATTAAATGTCTTGAATGCAACTGTTCGTTTTAAGCTTTTTTTTTTTTTTACACAACCGTACTCGCATTCATTTGGTCACCATCACAACTGTTGCCTGAAACTGGGGTTACGTATTCTGCTGTTAATACAGCACCTCTCCATTTGTATATCAGCTGACAAGGGCTCAGCTGATATCCCATCATGACTTTCTTCTTAAAGGCGTATAGCCTCTATACATTAACCCCCAATATCTCTGACAAGCACCTGGGTCCACATTTTTACTATATCACAACAAAAGGAATACAATCTTTCTTTTTTTTTTTTTTTTTTGGTGCATATGTATAGCTATTATGTACTATATGTTGCCTTACAGTACACTAATATAACAAAAAATGTACTAAATGATAATGCACAAAATAATCTTAATTTGTTTTATTAAAGTAGCCGCTTCAAATATAGAATCATGTGGCACTGTTGAAAACCCAGAGTTTGTATGTGACAGGATTTTATTCTGTGATATGAAGTGAAACTTGAGGTTTGGAAATAGGACAAAGAAATAATTATAGTAAAATATTTTTCTTGCATATCAGTGCATTCCTTTAACAAACTGGAATTACAAATAAAAGATCTGTATTGGCTTTAATTTCATTGTGAAATAATGTACCGGTAATGTGACAGTGCTATAATTGAAACCCACTGTTTTTAAACTCAACATAGTCATGCAATTGTCAAGACCATTTTACCGCATACTATTTTCTGAAAAGACACTACTAACGTATTCTATTCCTTTTATACTTTGAACAGGTATAGTTGGATGCAAGCCCGGCTTCTAGAAACACTAAGGGAATTTCCAGAATCTTTCTTCTTTTCAAAAATGATTACTAAGTAGAATCTCTTCACAGCAATGGAAAGACTACTCTTTTTTTGTTTGAATAATGGTTTAAAAAAAAAAAAAGAATGAGGGCTTAACTTGGTATTTCATATATCGTAATGATTGTAACAGTATATTGGAAATAAATACTAACTTGTCTCAGTTTCATGGCTTCAAGCAGTGTTAAAATGGGATGTTCCCACGAAGGATACAGTGAGCCTTCATATATAATGCCTAAAGAGTTCTTGAACGTGATAGGTCTGTACAGCATATGTAAATCAACTGGTATACCTATGTAATGTCTTTTAAATGTTGTTTTTTTAATGATTATTATTTCATTCTAGGACTTTAATGGCCATCTTTAACTGATGTCACTAGGAGAGGAAGACTTCTCCTTGATTCACTGTTCACTGGAACTAAGAACTCCTTGACCGTAACCATGCCAGATTCTTATCCTTTCAGATATGGACTGGACCTGTCAAATAATTCCACAATGAACCCAAATCCATCCATGTCCATTGACAATCTCTTCCCAGCTCTCTTGGAATGCTTTGGGATTATTCTTTGTGGATACATTGCTGGGAGAGCGAATATCATAACATCCTCGCAGGCCAAAGGTCTGGGTAACTTTGTCTCAAAATTTGCACTCCCAGCTTTGCTGTTCAAGAACATGGTGCTACTTGACTTTGCCAATGTCGTCTGGTCTTTCCTTTGGAGTATTCTCATTGCCAAAGTTGCTGTATTTATTATTGTCTGTGTTTTGACACTGTTGGTTGCAAGTCCTGAGAGCAGATTCAGCAAAGCAGGACTCTACTCCATTTTTGCTACCCAAAGCAATGACTTTGCTTTGGGATACCCTATTGGTAAGTACATTTCTTGGACTTTTTTTTTTTTTTTTAGAAAAAAAGACTTAAATACAGTGATTACACAATCTGCTTAATTATATCCCCTCTCCTATTTTGTTAATGTGTTCCAAAGTACAAACTTATAAACTATGATATTTAATATTCAACTCAGCACTTACTATTATTTATTTATTTATTTATTTATTTATTTATTAGCAGACACCCTTATCCAAGGTGACTTACAAACGTTTTATGGCAACCTGTGACCAATATACTGTAGTAGGATTATTTCCTATCTGAACTGTCAAGAATGATGTAGCAACTGTTCACAGCATGCAATGAAGCCTTTTGAGGTTTCATTCTGTGGGTTAAAATATTATATTCTTAGTTTTAAACTATTTTATTTAAATCATTAGATTTTTCTATTGTTAAAATGTTTCATATACTCCTAAACATACAACATTACCTGAAAAAAAAATACTGTATTTGTTGTAATCCTCAATTGTACAGTAAAATTACGGGTACCTCTAGAATCTAGTGTTGAGCTCAGTGGTTATTTCACATCACTAACTACATAGAGCTTTCTGTGGTTGAAAAATTCTATCAGTTCTGCTTTTCAGGAACAGCTGCATTATTGCAAAAGCTCAGCAGGGAAGTGCTGAACAAAATGAACTTTGTTTATGGTAACTGTTTTACCATTATCCTGTTTCATCAATATAGAAAGACATTGTTAACATTTTTTTTTTTTTTTTTTTTTTTTTTTTTTTTTTATGATGGACTACATTCTAATTGTTTAGAAGGAAATATAAAGGGTTTCACAGCATACAGTGATCCTCTACAGGCCCGAACTTTTCTACCAAAACTATTCCAATGTTAAATCCTGAATGCGTAAAAGAAATTGTGAAAATCATGAACTGGCATCAAATCTGTCCTGCTGCTGGAATGCCTTTAACTGGTTATAAAACACAAAACAAAGTCGATAGAGTTACAGGGCTCTAAATTGGTAACAAAAAGGTCAAGGCTAAAATGGCCTTCAGTTCAATACATTTGTAAAGGGCACCAAGGTCACTAAACTTAAGTCAAGGCCAAAGTGTAATATGTTGTGTAATTTTCAGTAGTCCGTCGCAAATCCGACTGCGGTGGGACCAGAGTAAGGGCGGATATGTAAAAAGTCAGATAAATTAAAATACCATTATACACAGCTGTAACAATTACTATATTTACACAATTATTGTTTTGAAATTCAGCTTTTATTATGGAGCTCCTCCAAATCCTTTGTTTAAAAAGATACAGGGTGGGTCCCCGAATTATTATTATTATTATTATTATTTATTTCTTAGCAGACGCCCTTATCCAGGGCGACTTACAATTGTTACAAGTTATCACATTATACATTATTTCACATTATACAGATATCACATTATTTTTACATACAATTACCCATTTATACAGTTGGGTTTTTACTGGAGCAATCTAGGTAAAGTACCTTGCTCAAGGGTACAACAGCAGTGTCCCCCACTGGGGATTGAACCCACAACCCTCCGGTCAAGAGTCCAGAGCCCTAACCACTACTCCACACTGCTGCCCAGTGTGGAGTAGTGGAATGGCTCCCCTCGTAAAAGCACTGCATCACGGCATGCAGGGTGAGTCGTACAACCAGAGATCTCAAGTTCGAATCCTGGTTGTGCAATGCAGCCGGTCCTCGCTGGGGATTCCGTGGGGCTCCGCATTGGCTTTGGCGTTCCCGGGGTTGGGGATGTGGGATCCAGCTTAGACTGTTTCTCTTCACTGCTCTGCGGCGACCCCTGCAGGCCAGGTGCAGAGTGAGCTTGGGGGCAGAGATTTTCTGGGCTGGTCTTTGTCCTCCAGAGGCCGGTAGCCTGCGGACATCCGCTCTGGAGTTCCTGGGTGAAAAAAGACGCCGACTGGCCCATGGGATCGGAGGACACCTAGCCTCGGGACCCTGAGCTGTGTGGGGACTCGCCACGGTGAAGAAAAAATAATAATAACTGGCCATTCCAAATTCGGAGAAAATCGGGGGTAAAATAATTGGAGATTCTAAATTTGCGCTACATGTACTGTTTATCTTAAATTACCATGCCTGCTTCTTTGTAACCAACTATTTCTAGGATAGATGCACTGCTAAAGATGCAACAAACGATAAAAACTGTTTGTGTTAACTCAAAACTATTTAGTCACCCTACGATTTGAGTGCAAAAGACAACATTGGTTTATTTGAGTTCACAACGAGAACCTTTTCACTTCTGTTTTTTTTTTTTTTGGACCTTTTGCTGCGTTTCAGCCCTTCATTATAATAATGTTCTCAAGTTCTGAGTGTGTTTTGTTAATGGCACATGTGTTTTGTAATGTAACATTTTGTTTTAAGCTAATGTACTCACACATGTTTGGTCACCATCATAACTGCTGCATGAACCTGGGGTTACTGTATTCTATTCTGCTGGTGTTAATACAGCACCTCTGGACTTACAGGCATTTGTGTTCGATCAGATTGCTACCATCCCTCTTGCGCTTCCGTTTAAAACGTGCTATGCCAGCTTTTTAAAATGTGATATGCCAGCTTGGATCCAAACAATTCCTAATGCAGGCGTCTAGTTGCTGAATTGGAAAGGGTGCTGCGGCCATAATGGCTGTGAAGAGACATGCATTTTGCTTATCCAAGTGGGTTATAGGTTGATCAAATCTACTCCCAAGTCAGGTAAACAAATGTTTTAGCTTGTGCCTTTGTCGGAGTAATACACTATAAGTGGTTGATAAGGGGCTACAATGAAGCATAAAATGACAGCATTAAACCGTTTATTAAGGTTTAAATATGAAGCTTTACATAGTACTATTTTATATTGAAATACGAAAAACCTGGAGATTTTAAGGTACCGGCCAGTAAAAATTGACTCTTTGGAATTGATACATATCACTTTTTGGTTTATGTATCCTACAAACAAAGTGTCCCCCAAAATATATGTAATTAACTTTTTTCATTTGTTTTTCAGTTGAAGCTCTGTATAAAAACACGTATCCAGATTACCTTCAGTACATTTACCTGGTGGCTCCAGTGTCTCTCATGATCCTAAACCCAATTGGGTTTGTGTTCTGCGAGATCCAGAAGTGGAAAGTAAACAAAAAACCCCATCAGAACAAAGTGAAAATAGTTGGGGTGGTGTTACTTCAAGTTCTCAAAAACCCCATTGTTTTCATGGTCATCATTGGCATTGCCTCTCACTTCATCCTCGGCCAGAAGATCCCAGCAGTTATGGAGCAGTTCCTGGATGGTCTGGCTAACTCCTTTGGTGGATCTGCCTTGTTCTACCTCGGCCTTACGATGGTTGGACAACTCAGGAAACTCACAAAATCCACGTTTGTGGCACTTATCCTCCTCATCACAGCTAAGTTGTAAGTGCACTGGTTGTAAGTATTATCGTCGTTTAGTCAGCAACAGAAAACTGATTTATATGGCTGCACAAATTTCTCAAATACTCTATTTTGTACAGGACCATGTTTCTGTCTTCATAGAGACATGACCAGTTATATAAATGTTACATATAGATTGGTTACACTTAAATTAAGTTTAATAGCAGCACATTTAATTTAAAGTACCAAAACATTTTGAACAACCTATAAAGCTGGTGGTTAACACGCTTTTTGCCCAGTTTACTATATTATTTCTGGACAGCAGTTTTTTTTTTTTTTAAGCAATCAAATTAACAAATGAAAGCTTGCCGGGAATACCAGACTTTCACTTCAGTTTTTTAAACTTAGTTCAAGTAATCGAAACTGTTACATATAATTTCAAAATAACTGTTCTATTTTTATTGTTTTCACCTAGTTGAAACCAGTGCTTGTCATAAAATGTGATGTGTCTTTCTTCACAGGCTGGTGATGCCACTAATCTGCAGAGAAATGGTTGAATTGCTGGACAGGAACAGCAGTTTAGTGAACCGCACTAGCCTTTCTAATTATGCATTTCTCTATGGAGTCTTCCCCACTGCACCCAGTGTGGCAATATATGCAAGCCAGTACAATATGGAATTGGAAGTCGTAAGTACTTCTTAACAGTACTAGTAGTAAGATAGTAGGACCTTGTGAACGTCTGGGTGGCAGTGCGTAGGTGTAGGGGTGATGCAGGTGCTCCGGACAACAACAAACACAAAGTTCTTTTATTTTTCTTGTAATGGTCTCCTTGACCGTTTAAATAATAATGCTGGCTCTACTCTACTATGGGTATTGCCAGCGTATAAACCAAGGGGTTGCAGTCCCAAAATAATAATACAAAACACAGATACAGACACGCCTCCGGACAGTGCGTGCTCTAGGTGCAGGTGCGGTGCTTTAAACAGTGGTGCTTGCTTGTTTGACAGGTGCAGTGAAGTCCAGGCTTATTTGCTGGCTTGAAGCGTCAGCTCCCGGATTCGTATTATTATTATTATTATTATTATTATTATTATTATTATTATTATTATTATTATTATTTTCTTAGCAGACGCCCTTATCCAGGGCGACTTACAATTGTTACAAGATATCACATTATTTTTTACATACAATTACATTACTTTTTTACACATTATTTTAGCTGTGGTATTAGCCATCTGGCAAAGACAAATGTACACATTTACTCAAAACAAACAAAACACTGAACTCACGATTTCACATTCCTCGTTTCCTCCCATTAACCACAACAAAGGAACCCATTACGGTGCCACGTACCCCTAAAGTACCCTCAGCCCCGCCCCCTCCGATAGCTAGTTCAATCACATCTCCTCCAATTCATGACTGAAACTTCGCTCACTGTACTAGGGCGTGACGCCGCCCTCTTCCTGAATGGCCGGCTTCCAACAGCCCCTGGAAAGAAGTGCCCAACCATTCAGTACGAGGCACACAGTTTCTGTTGTACAGCGCCCTCACAGGTCGAGAGGGAGATTGTTGATTTGGATTCATTCGCTCTGTCACAGACCTTCTCTAATGTATCACCTTATACAGGAATTTCACAGTGTGTTGCTATAAATAGAAGCATTATACAGTAGACATTCATGCAAATATTAAATTAAGACTTTACATGCATTAGAATCCAATATGATAAGACACAATTATTTTTGACTAATCTACATACTTGTATTTTAGGTTACCTCAGGAATGGTAATAGGCACATTTGTTTCTGCTCCAATTATGTATGCTTCAGCTTGGTTATTGACTATTCCATGGATGGATCCAAAGCCATTAGTATCTGCTCTCCAGAATGTCAGTTTTGACATAAGCATCATCAGTTTAGTTGCTTTGGTAAGTATTTTCAGCTAGTTTCAAACTGTATTTTACTTCGGAACTGCAGCTAGCTAGTGCAGTTCCCAAGGGGAAATTAACTTATCTAATTTTGTAGGTGTTTTGTAATGTGACTTCTTTGCAATAGACTTCTAAACATTAGGTGACTGACAGTCTCATAAGAATAGAATGCTGTTGAGAATTCTGGAACTGTTGGATTACACAAAAGCTGTACATTTTGAGATTACTTTTGTTATCTCCAAAGTGGAAATTTACCAAAATGAACACAGCCTTCCTTTTCAGGGCTTCACTGTCTTGGGTTTTACTGTGTGATGTTGCACGCCTCCAAATATATTGGTATTCTTTAGCTCTTGAGGGTGTCAGTCTAGTTTTGTATGGTCCAGATGGGTCAGCAGTAACCCATCATGCCGGATACCAATTCAAAACCACTTGCAGGTTTAAATGCATTTCACCCTCGGTATTGATCTGTTATTGAATCAGGTATTGAACCCTGCAGATTCCGAAAATGATGATTCGGAATTGAGCTCCTAGATCCCAAGCTCCGGATTTTACAATGCTAGAATTGGAATAATCCACCTCAGTATACAATGTAACTGGAGGTTACCTATTTTTTTCTTGAAACTGATACCTGGTTGTCTATGGAACACTTTATCTAGAATTTAGAATTCAGTTTGTTATGCAATCTCTTTGTCTTTTCATTATTAAATGTTAAAAACAGAATTGTAATGCCATACTTCGGTAACAAAAGACTCTTCTTTCTGCAGATTTGGTCTGTGACCGTCATGTTTCTTAGCAAGAAATTTAAGAGGCTTCCGCATTTGTTTACAACAAACCTGTTTCTAGCACAGGTCAGTATGATTCTTTTTTTGTGTGTGTGTTAAATATCATGTCATACATTATTTTCTTAACCCATTGCAATGTCTGACCTGGAAACTGGTAGGGACCAGCAGCTGTTTTTTGACATGGTCTTGTGTTACGGTGCAGCTCCTCTTTCTAAATTCTCTTTACGAATCCTGGGTACATACGCATAGATAACTAAAACTTTTTTTATTATTATTATTTTTTCAGTTTCTCACCTGTCTGGGAATGATTTTGTGGAACTTTATCATAAGACAAAACAACCTTATTGGTCAGGTTCTGACTTTCATTATACTCTACAGCTCACTTTACAGTACTTACTTGTGGACAGGTATGTTACGTTCATCTTTATACATCATAACCAAATTTACATGTTGTTTATTTAAATGTAACAGTATTTAAGCTAAGAATTATTTTTTACAACCCTACATCAGCCTTAGGTTAAAAGGCTATGTTGATGCCTGTTCAAAATGTTGTATGAATGTCTCCAGCGACCAGATGAAACACATTTTGACTCTTTCACAATATTCTATTCTGTTTCATATAACTGACACCTGGTAGAAGGATATATCTTTGGTGAATTTGGTTAAAAAGTGCATGGACATTATGATACATACTATTGTAAAAGCAGATTAGCATGTTTTCACAGTATTGACTTCTGAGTGTCTGGGCTATCAAAGGCAGTCCAAGCACTTTTATGGGCCTGCAGCACGCTCTAAATTGGGTTCTCAACCTTATTTATTTATTTATTTTTTTAAATCATGCCCCATCTTAATTTACTATAATTTATATTATTACAATAATTAATGTATTAGAAAGTTTGACACGCCCCGCCCCCCTGGTTGAGAATGGTTGCTCTAGCAGTGGTTTTCAGCCCTGGTCCTGGGGACCCCCTGTGTCTGCTGGTTTTCATTCCAAGCTCTCAATTACTTAACTAGGCCCTTAATTGAACTGATCATTTGCTTAATTAGACCCTTTTACTTGTTTTCAGCTCTTAAAGTTACAGATTTCAAGTTGAAGTATGCAACTTTTTATGAGTGGAGAACAATTATAAAAGGTCTAATTAAGCAAATTATTAGTTCATAAATGATGTCATTACAAGGGTGTGTGTTGAAAGTTATAAAACTAAATTGAATGTATTGTTCGTGGCTCAGTTTTCAATCTACCTGTAGCCCAGAGCTTGCAATTCTTTCCATTTTTAAAATTATTATTTTCTGAGCTATACCAATAAACATATATTTGACAGAAATAATATTGTTTATCAGTTTTATTTTTCCTACACACTGCTCTAGATGATATTATGAGAGTGCCTGCAGCCATTCACAAAAGCATGCTTTCATGTGTGAATTATTTTTTCTTCCCAATTTCACATTGGACTTTGAATTGTACATGTTTAGCTTCCAGTAAACATTACTGCACTCACGGACATGTGACATGTTTTTGTTAAGTTATCAGTAAATGTTACCTTTGGGGCTGATAAGGCCACTATAAAAGTTACCACATTGTCCATTTACAATAGGAAACAGGGTTTGCTTTTAAAATGCCTTTAAGATAATATTTTAAGATAAGAATTTTACATAGAATTATTCCTGTTTTTATAGGCCTTATAGCACTTTCTTTACTGCTGTTGAAAAAAGATGATGAACCAAAGCTTCGAGCTGACATTTTCATAATTGCAGGATGGGGGTAAGTGAAGTATACTTGACCCCATTGATTATTTAAGACACAGCTTAAACTGTTATATTCAATTTGCTTGGCCTTTAATCTCAACAGAATTCCAGCATTTGTTGTGGGAATCCTTTTGATGGCTGGACAGAAGGTGGTTGACCCCTTTGATTCAGCTTTCTTTTATGGAGAAGGTCAGGTAAGAGACTCCGAGCAGTGTTCATGTGATTTTTAAAAATCTTGATAACTAAGTGTAAAAATGTTATCAGTTTAACAATGTCTGCTGTTGAGTGTTCTCCTAACCAAATCCAACAGACTAAGTGTTAATCTTTTATATAAATACTTTTCAGAGTAGTAGCAGTTAAATATTGCAGAAGGGGCACACTAAGGACATTTTATTATTAATTTTTTAACATAGATGCTGCCAGTATTTAAAGTTTACCTAATCTGAGACTACATTGTGCTACTGTAAGAACAGTAAAACTACATTCTAACTAGTATTTGTCTTAATTTAAGGTTGATTGATTGATTGGCAACCAAATGGATTTAGTTAAAGAAAAATGTTTGTGGTTGATCACATTTTTATTTTCAACGTTATACTTTTTACTATATTGTACTGTATATATTTCAGAGCTGCAGTTTAAGCTCGATATAACAATTTTTGCATAGACCGTTGACCTATTCAGACTATGAAATTATCTTAACTGAAATCATTATGTAAATCAAAAGTTTAAAATGTGAAGACTGTGTGTGAAAATCACTATGTTCCTGTCATTTAAAATGAATCCATGTGTGACACATTATATTTGAAGTACACAGAGTCTGACACTTGAGTTTTTGTAATAGGTTATCAGCACTTCAGTGGTCCTTTCATGCAGTATATTGGTGGCTGGTGTATCACTCATGGGTCTCGGTCGCAGCAGGCGAGATGCAAACTACCAGCTACTGGATCCGACATCGTTCTCGGGCACGTCCGAAGACCTGAAGCCTCAGAACAACCGTGAAAACCAGACCATGTCTGATCTGCCGTCACCAGATGCAGAAGTGATTAGTAACAGAGGTACATTCTCAACTCTGCTTTTGCATATAGGCTCAATAAACCTTGGTTGATCATTAGAGGAACAGCAATGAATTTATAAGTGGCATCATAGTGATCTTTAACCCTTCGTCAGCGACAAGTGATGCAAATACACCCCAGAGTGTTTAAAATTAACATATCTCTTTTTGAAGATTTTGGTATATTATTATTTGTTTATTTAGCAGACACCTTTATCCAAGGCGACTTACAGAGACTAGGGTGTGTGAATTATGCATCAGCTGCAGAGTCACTTACAATTACGTCTCACCCGAAAGACTGAGCACAAGGAGGTTAAGTGACTTGCTCAGGGTCACACAATGAGTCAGTGGCTGAGGTGGGATTTGAACCGGGGACCTCCTGGTTACAAGCCCTTTTCTTTAACCACTGGATCACACAGCCTCCTGGGACACATAAAATGGGACTAATCCTTCAAAGTGTGCATGGTATTTTGGGGATACATTTTCTCCCCTTTCTGCCTTGTGAAAGTTACAAAAAATATAAATATTTCACATACTGCTTGTATATATGTGGGGTACATTTTCACCCCTTTCCGCCTTTCATGTGAGCCGTATTATTGCTGCTGACTAAGGGTTGATAAACATTGATCTGTATACTACGTGGAGACTAGGTTTCAAATGTAAATTTTGCTGAGATTATAAATGTCTTGTTTAAAGAATCCCTCATATCTTAACTGAATTCTATGAAATGAAAGGAAGCTAATCCCAGTGTTTTCTGTGCCAGATTGCTGTGCCTGTGAGAGTGTAAACAGAGAGGTGAGCTGCTCTGTACAGCCCATGCCTGATATGATTGTTGATGCCCATATGAATGAGACTGCAGCTGTACAGACAGGTAACACAGACGTGAAGATTATTATAATCTCAGACTACTCTACTGCTTTGTGTGGGGGGACAACAAAGCTATATGGCATGTTACAGGTTAGCCAATGGTATAGGCAAGCAGCAGGCTGGATAGCTGAACACTTTTTTATTTTACAAATTGTAATTAAACTATAAAGTTCTGGACTTTAAAAGCTGGGTCAAGAATAACAACAAAACAGCCACATGAAAGATATCTTGATGAGACAGAGATCACAGGCAACTACTCTTTGAGTCACAGTTTGAAGCTGTCTCCCAGCTCCTCCTTTATATGTGTGGCCAGGCTCAAATGGCAGTCAAATTTAGCCTTCCTGAAGGGAAATTGACATAATGCAGGGATTTACCCTAAAATCCTGCACTATACACAATATACATAAAATATTTACAGATATCCTGCAACAGAGGACATTTCACTGTCACACAGGGACAATAAAATGTAAATGTAACTTGTGAATAACTTGTGTTTTGTCTGCTTGGTTTGAGCAGCTGAGTGTGTCAGTAACTGTGAGTCTCAGATCTGCATGCTGTCACAGGAAGAGCAGCTGCTGCACACCACCGACAGACAGCTGGCCAGACACGTGCTGCTCTGTCTCCTCCTAATTGTGGGCCTGTTCGCTGTGAGTTGGTGCAGTTTAAAGATAGTTGTTACTGCAGTTTTAACACACACCCTGTGTTTTTATTTTGCACAGTGTGCAGAATGTGCACCTCATGTAGAACACGTGATTAAGTTATCTTGGGTTACACCCTTGTAGATTGCGCACCCCTTGTATAACTCGCATTTAATTTCACTGAGCAATAATAGAATGACTGACCTCCACAGAAAACAGTGTACGGTTATTGTATAGTACTCTGTCAGGAACTCCATAGAATACTATTACGCACAACCTCTAGTACACACAAAGATTCTCCAAAAATGTATATAAGGATGTGTGTAATATTCTTCTGTATAATGTAGCCAACAAGTTAGCATTTATGTATTTAGTGATGACCGGTTATAAATCCCATAATCTGTAAGCAAATGCAAATGTCTTTTTCATTCCACATACTGGTTCCTAACCGAGTAGCATAACATAGCTGAAAGGGGCTGCAGTAGATTTATTGCCAAATAAAGGGATGAATAAACATATTTGATTTTTTTTTTTTTTCTTGAACTTGGTCACTGTAGTTGTGCTTTGCCTTATACAGTTTATATTTTGAATGGTCTTTGTGTTTCAGAACCTATGTAGCTGCCTGTGGTGGCTCTTTAATCAAGAACCAGGACGGCTTTATGTGGAGCTTCAGTTGTTCTGTGTCATCTTTAATTATGCTCAGGTAGTAACTCTTATCATCATCTAGCTCTGCAGAACCACTGCTGCTGTATTTTACATTTGTATCAAACACCTCCAAACATATGCCTTTGTATTCTCTTTTTTCCAGGGCTTTATTTCCTTTGGTATTTTTGGGCTGGATAAACATTTGATCATCGTGCCATTCAAAAAGAGGTAAGAAATTACTGCAGTGCGCTGCCGTGAGTGTAACTAAAGAAAAGCAAACCAGTGTTGTCAAAGCATAATTATTAATGTCATTCTTTCATCACGACATATCAGTTTGAATTCCTTACTTAACCACTGCAAAAGAATCAGATTTGTTTGAACAAGTCGTTCCAGTTCCTTATTACCTACCACAACTTATCGGCGGGAGTCAGCCGTTTCTGTAACCGTGTGTCACCAGATGCAGCAGATTTATAGCCAGATAGACATTGTGATGCATTACGAGACACACTTATCTAGTCCTTATTGGAACAATTTACCAAAAGAAACTAAGTCAAGAAGACCAACATTTTGGGTAGTGTGGACCACCTTATAGTTTTACTTTTTCAAAAAGTTATGGATGAACATTTTACCATGACAGACAGGAAGACCAATGCTATGTTTAAAATATCATCTCTATAACCAGTAAAATAGATGAAAACATAGTACTAGAACAATTTTTACAAAATTCACAAAATGGTAAATGTGTACATTTTTTTTTTTTGGTTGGTTGCAAGGCTTGCACTCCTGTGGAGAGGCAAAGACAAGGTAGAAGAGCCTGAGTCTGCAGTGCCTGAGGAGATCATAATGACCTGCAGACAGTTTGTAAGCTACCACAAAGATCAGTGTGTCAAGGATATTGTGCAGGAGAGAAGGTACATCACTAATCCTCCGTAATCAATCATTACAACTGGGTGGTCTGAAAAAAATATATCCTATTCTTTACTTTCACTTATGACTGTAAAAACTAATGATAAACAGGTACTAATTTATAATGATGCATTCCATTTTAAACCAAAAATGTTATTTCTGTTTTTACTGCATGATTATATTTTCTCCACAAAAGGATAACAATTCAAAATAATTGATTGGTACAGTAAGCTCTAAAAATGCAGAATCCTGCTCAGACATTAACTTGCAAAGTGCTGCTTGTTGTATTGATGTTTTGTTTTGTGTTCTGTATGTGCAAAGCTGGACAAACACTCGTCTTTCCACTTCAGAGAATGTTTCTGCCACTGTTACAGGGTACATCTGTAGTACTGATTTTAGCAAATGATCTTAAGTATCAGTGTTATTTCTTGATAGATAGATATATTTCTGGACTATATATCCACTCCCATGTAAATTTACTTGCAGTGTGTCCAGCTTTGTATGCCTATTACATTTCAATTAGGAAAAGTAAGTTCTGGAACTAATTTCCTTTTTGAATTCCATCGCATTGTGTTTTGACCCGTTACTAAATACAACTGTAAGGTGAAACATTCTGAATCCCTGAAGTGAAAGAAAATTACTATTTTCTAATTTCAAAGCCTGCTTAATATTTTCCTGCACTCAGCAACTCTTCGTGCTGTTTTGACTGTCCTCTCTCTCTCTCTCTCTCTCTCTCTCTCTCTCTCTCTCTCTCTCTCTCTCTCTCTCTCTCTCTCTCTCTCTCTCTCTCTCTCCTCTCTCTCTCTCTCTCTCTCTCTCTCTCTCTCTCTCTCTCTCTCTCTCTCTCTCTCTCTCTCTCTCTCTCTCTCTCTCTCTCTCTCTCTCTCTCTCTCTCTCTCTCTCTCTCTCTCTCTCTCTCTCTCTCTCTCTCCTGCCTAACAGTGCAGGTGACAGTTTAACAGACCAAGTGGGTGAATCATTCCTTTGATACACAGGTGTGGCATAAAAACTGCTGCTGGCATATTCTGTGGCAGTGATCTGGTGGACTGGCTGATCCGTGTGGGTCTGGCGCATGATCGTGGAGAGGCAGTGGAGTATGGGGAGCAGCTGTTGCAAGGAGGTGTTCTGCAGCACCTTACTGAGGAATATGAATTTCGTGATGAGAGCTTGTACTATCGCTTTATAAAGCAGAGGAGCTGAGTGTGATCGCAGTACTGTAGCACTATGAGAGCACTAAATGTGTTACATTACTACAGGGCAGCTTTCATATAGAGAGGCATTTGTATAAACAAAAAGTAAAGAAATGCCTTTTTTGTTCTATTTTTGTTAAAGCACTGTACAATATTATAGCACTGCCAAAAGTCTAAATGTAAAACATAAATCTGTCATAATTTTTCATCATTTGAGTTATTTAAGAATTTTGAATATTTGAAAGCACAAGGAATAGAAAAAAAGCACTTCAATGTTCTGTTACATTATTCCCAGTATGGTGGAATTTGCCAGCTTAAACTAACTCTTCCCTTCTTGTGAATTCACAAAGAACACAAATGAATCCTTAACTAAAAAGAACTATGTTATGTGCACTAGTAGCATTGTAATTCTAAAAGAGACATTTTGTCCATGCTGTATGCCATCTGGTGAGTGTTCACTGTTACTGGACCTACAGTAAGATAATAAAACTGACTAACTTCATCTATAGGGATCTTCATCTGAATGTTTCCAATATTATGTATGTATAGATTTGACTTTAACTAATTTGCAGATATTGCCAAGTCATACTCATGTAACTGGCTTCTCAATGCAAGATTTATTCTGAATTCCAAGCTTGTACTCTATACTTTTAACAGTTAAGTTTTAAGTAATATTTGTGGACGTTGTCACATTTTCCACATACCAGTATGCTGCATGATTCAATTCTAAATTATTTTATTAAAAAAAAAAAAAACTTTTAAACATAAATTGTTCTGCAGTGAATTATTCTGTTGTTCATAGACATGTTTTAAAAGAAAAAAAAACGTATAATTTTATTTTGAAATTAATGATTAATGATGGAAAAATATTTGTTAATATTGAAAAGTGATTCTGCTAAAAAAATAAATAAATAAATAAATAAATCTTACTCTGAAAAAATCAAATGTAGAATTCCAGCATTAATCTGAGACAAGTGAATATTCAGAGCTCTTAGGTTTGGTGGAATATATACAGTATATAAACCCATTTGACACTTGGTGACAAATCTGAATTAGTGTCTTAAACATTTTAGTCCACCCACCATTTTATAGTGCAAATACCTGTACTGTCAACCAAAGGCAATCACAGACTTAGACTGCTATTTTCTTTTTTAAGTTATTCACCATCTGTTCATTGTTAAAGTACATTGTTGGCATGTTTTGATCACATGTAGGCCTACTGTAATTGTAAGAGCAAAAGTACATATAATACATATACAGTACACCCTCGCAATAACGCCCTTCATTAAAACGAACGTGGCCCCTGGACCCCAAATAAAAAATAATAATATAAACACGTACTGTCACATTGATAGTTTGAAAAAAGGAGTAACATAGGCTGTGTCATGAATATAGGTTGTCAAAAAGCACAAGGCTTGTTCAGCAACCATGCGACAAAGCAAAATAAAGAAAAAAACGCTTTAGCACTTATGTCGGGTTAATTTGGAATAAAAACTCAGTTTGGGATTCTTGCATGTTGGATTAAGATTTGGTGCACTTTGAAAGGATTCATGTATTATGCATTTCTCTGTTTTTAAAGTATTATGGATTTCTTGTTGTTACTGCATCTTGTAAATCACTTTGATGGTGGTCCACTATGAAAGGCGCTATATAAAATAAAGATTGATTGATTGATTGATGTCAGATTGATTTTGAATTTTCAGCTTCAATTCAGGATTTTTGCTTTTTCTACTGCATTTTAATTCTTTAACGAATAGGATAAAGCAAAGGCAGAATACTGCATACATGAGACGAACAGGTACACGTAGCTCTACTTTTATTCACAATCTCATCTCATTAACTTACTTACAGTTTATAGTTCATTTGGACCCAAACAAGTTTGTTATAGCGAGGGTGTACTGTACATATCAATATAATTCAATGCATATTGGAGAAATGCAGAACAAAACAGAATGCACATCTTCTCATAAAAGATTTAAAATGGTGAAACATGTGATCAGCCCTGATAAGGGCTGTACATACAAATCTAATTGCTGATAAAAAATGCTAAAGCATCCACACATGATTTGCTAAACATCCATTCCAGTAAATAGTATTCAAATAAAGGCTAAAAGCCTTGCTCTGATGCAAAGACTAATAGTTAGGATTGTGTTTTTAAAAAAAAAGGTTCTTGCTTGTTTTATACCACCCTAAGGGCCTTGTTTTGCAGTTTCTAAACAAAATAAAACATCAGTAATGGTAGCAAGAAAGCTGAGTAGTTTCTTTGAAAAATGGGTCTCTTAACATTTCACTTAAACAATACCTAACAAACAACGGCTGGATCTATTTATTTATAACAACATGTTTTAAAACATTGTGATTTATTTATTTGTTTCAATTGTATTCATTTCCTGTACATAACTGTTAATGACTACTGTGTATCAGTATTTTGGCTTTTTTTAAACTATGTTCTGTTAAAAGTGCTTTAATCAATTTAACTATAAGCTTTCAATTCTTCCTCTATGGCTTCAGCAAAAAGATTGACTACTAATGTAGAATCTCTCAAACTGTTATGTGCAATCTCCTCCATTTCTGCAATTTTTTCTTTCTCCAATGTTCTCATCTTCTTCAGCATATTCTCACCTCTTTCCTAGAGAAACACAGATATTACAGGTCAGTTTTACCATTGTTGTACCGTTTAATCGGTAGCATCTGTGAAAATGTGACAAATCTACTTCATGACCTGCTAACCCCGCTTATTCATGTGCTTCATTCATTAAAAAGAAATGAAGGTGATGTGGAGTCGTTACTGCTGTTTTCCTAGTAATACATGTATTTTAAAATGTTATCCTCAAAAACTAACAGGAATGTTAAATCATTGCTTATTCTGCCCCTGTTCAAAACCAATATAATGCTTTTAAAATACTGGTATGCTGAATCTTTTCACTAAAATATGGTAATGAACAGCATTAATTGGGTCTTTATATAACAACACTGTTCTGCTTTTTTTTTTCTTCCTATTCATTGTTTCAACAAAACCCCATCCTTTCTATTACTGCACACCCGAAGTCACCTTAGTTGACTCTATAATTGCAGCTGCTACTTCATGTTTCTTGTACAATTCATGCTTGCGGTCTGGCTTTGACTGAAAGCGTGGCTTTTTCTTGACTGGATCTTCTGGTCCATAGGCAGGGGAGCGTGTTTTCTTCAGCTGTTGAATGTTTGGCACAAAGATGAATGGTTTGAAAACAGACCTAAAATATCAAACGTACGATGTTAGCAAATGTTAAGCTCAATTTGACGTTCATTTTGACATTTGTCTATTATTATTATTTAGTCATTTGGCAGATGCTTTTATCCAAAGTGACTTACAGGGACTAGGGGGGTGAACTATGCATCACAGCTGAGTGCAGAGTCACTTACAATAGGACCTCAGTTTTACTTCTCATCAGAACAATGGAACACAAGGAGGTTAAGTGACTTGCTCAGGGTCACATACAGCGAGTCAGTGGCTGAGCTGAGATTGAACCTGGAACCTCTTGGTAACAAGACCCTTACTTTAACCACTGGACCACCAAGCCTTATTCTATGCTAAATGACAATATGAATTGCTGTGCATTAAACAGACATAGTTCTACATGTTGTTGGGAATATATTATTGAAGAATGTAATAACAATGACATAATTGTACGCAATAGTAACATATTCATGTACCACACAGAGGTTTCAGAGGCTGAAGGAAAAGACAAATTAATTGTCAGCAAGCCTCTAATTAAAGATCATATTTAATGACAACATTTAACGTCACCTTGCAGGATCAGGTGTTCCTGTGAAGTAATGAACACACGGCAGCCGGGGATCCTTGGGCAGAACAGAGGCCATGCTTCCAGTTGTCAGAAATCCACCTTCCATATTTATGCCACTTTCTTTGTCTCTGAGAATGTCCATCATCGTTTCAACGGTTATATTTCCTGTTAAAACAAAAAATGCACACACCTCAAAGAGCCTGGTGGATATTCATCATTTCTCGATAAAACAAAATCATATTCAACTCAACAAATGAAACTAATAGAGAGAAAGAAAAAAAAAGAAATGAAAGAGTACAGATTATATTTGATCAAAACATGTTGTTATAATGGTTCTTTTTCATATCTGCCTACACAGCTATGTTAAATGTTTCATTAATGCATGATGTCAACACTTACAGTTCATGCTTTATGGTGTGGTTAAGGAAGTGCATGACAAAATGTATTTTAGGGAAGGTTGGGTCAATTTCAAGACAGCCATGACATGTTAAAAGTGCGTGATATGTGCTTAGAAACCAAAAGCTCTGAGTGATGTTTGAATGTGTCACGTAGGTCAAAAGTAAAAAACAAAACAAAAACATTTCACAAAACAATACCTAACAAAACTGTTGGATCTATTTGTCCATGCGCAATAACATGTTTTTAAACATCATGATTTTTTTCAATTATATAACAGCAACATGTTGACTCCCACTCAACTAAGCTATTGCAACTTTAGAAAATGCATGCTTCATCTAAATTACCGTTATTTTTCTCTAAAAGTTTGCGACCTTCACAGGATCTGCTGCCAGATGCATCGATTCTTGCTGTATTCAAGTACGAATAAATAACAGCAAAGTTGAACTCTCTCTTACAATCCCACCAGCCTTTGCTCTTAGCATAGTCCCTCATATCTGGGTGTTCTCGGTCGATTTTAGTTGTTATGGAGTACTGGTTGGAAATGTTGCGAAATCCATCTAAAAAAACAAAAGTCAAAAAGCATTACAGGAATTTGTTTTAAAACTAGATATGAGATGTGATGCAAGTGTTGACTCAAACAGAGGAACTGGAAGTTGTTTTTTATAAATCGAAATTAAATAGTGGACTTAACACTTTGAGACCTCAAGGGCCCGCCTTAGTGCCGTTTACAGCCGTTCTTTTCTCACGTATGCTCAATAACGGAGTTACTTATTTAATTATATCACTTAATTTTGTATTCTTCAGCTCGACAAAAATAATTCAGGACTGGAAGTGTTAAGAATTCACTGACCACTCTATTTAGCCTTTTTGTGATCTCCTCTTCTGTTACTTGCCTTCTATTTTTTCTGCTGCCCAGTATTTCCCAGATGTCTCCAGAATCCAGGCCTCTTTCCGGTCAGCAATTAAAAAGCTGTTGTGGTAAGTAAATATGGATTCGTCTTCCATGCAGTTTCCTCCTTGCCCATGTCTTTCAAGAAGCTCTGCGATGACTTCTAGTGCCTTCTCGGCACTGTCAGCTCTTTCAAGACCAAGTCTACAAATTGAGAAAGGATTTATTTAAAAAAAAAAACACACTTAACATTTAACACAAGAGACTGAGCCCTCACCAAGTGCTTTTGACCTCTTATAGTTATGCACCTGATTAATATATCCACTGTTTCATACTTCTACCAACCTGACAAGATCCATGCCAAGCAGCGCCTCAGAGTCACTGGCCTCTTCTCTTCCCCACACAGCTTCATTGCCTATGCAGACTCCGTGCTCATTGGCCCCCATTTCAGCACCCCAAAGCCAGGCAGGTCGACTCAGTACAACAGCATGAGTGTGTGACACCTGCTCGATCTCTATATAGGTGCACTAAAGTTGTGTACACAGAACAAAGAAAAAAATGGATTAGAATATATACTAGTGCAATTTTTTAAAAAAAGCACCGATCAAATTTCAAGCTTTATATATATATATATATATATATATATATATATATATATATATATATATATATATATATATAGTACACACACACACACATTTCATCTTCCAAGTCATTTATGGGTTATATACCTGGTTGTTCAGCTCATCAAATATAGAGTAGCATGTCTTTATATAACTAAAGGTTTATCTAAAACAAAAGGTTCACCAAAAGGTACCTCAATCTTGGCTCCTGGTTCATGGCTTTCTGAAGGAAAGTAAACCACCTCTTGAACTTCATCACATGGCCTGTCTGAATTCTTTCCAAAAATAATCCGTTCTCCTACTGTTGCAGGTGGGAGAGCCACAAAGGTGTCACAAGAGCGAGGTGGGAGGTGTGCAGCTGCCATTCTTAATTTAAATAGGAGAAAGAGGTTTAGGATATACAGATCGTTTTATAGATGGGTTACGCGTCAGGAATACACATGGACTGAGTGGTTAACTTGATCAACCTATACCATGCCAGAATAAACCACAACCGGATTATTATTATTATCATTTAGATGTATTATTATTATTATTATTATTATTATTATTATTATTACTATTTTACAGCACTGGGAATCATCCTGGGTTGCAGCAACCACAGGTTCTGGGAATACCTCTAAAAACTTTACAACTATCATATCATATCCAGGTGGATTCCCTGGTACTGTAAAATTCTCTATAGAAAGCTGTGGTTCATCTGGGCGGGTTAGAGTTTGATGAAATGTTTTAATACACTCCTGCACAATTAACATTGCAAAGTAAGAGATCGGAAACGGACTAGTTGATTACAGAACCTTTGTAATGCTAATCCTAATCGCCAATTCTGCATAAATAAATAAGACCTTCTACCCATACTTTTAAAAAGCATGCCCACCGATCACTTACTTATAGTTACTTATCACCAAAAAGTATTCGCATTTAAATATGTGAATAACAACATTTATAATGTTACCTGTTACTTCGTTTAAAAAATGTTTCGGTTGTTTTGAACTTGTCCACACACAATCTTCACTTTCATTTCACACTGCGTCATACCACAGCTGGGTCATGGGTCATCAACTCTGAGGGGTTAAAGTTCGACAAAAGAAAAACTCAAAAATTAATAAATTAAAAGATTAAAAACGAACAGTTTTTGTTTATTAATGACATGTAGACGATTTGTATACATTATAAAACGGTTTAATATTTTAAAATAGTTTAATTTTAAAAACAACGTTTCGTTTTGTTTTTACCCGGAAGTAAAGGCTTTCATACGTAGGCCTTTGTTTTTAGGGAGCGATTGGTATATGTGGTTGCTTGGTTAGGTTGGTTATTTGATGATTTTTGTGATTTAATTTTCAGCAATTGTTTGCCCTCTGGGTTTGCAATCATGGGGAAGTCATTTGCTAATTTTATGTGTAAAAAGGATTTTCATCCTGCCTCGAAATCCAACATCAAGAAGGTAAGTAAACACTGAAACCGATACAAATGTGTTTACTGTACAAATGCAGTACATCTACTTAATCATTTACTGTGTAGATTATGTGTTTTATATTAAAATAAATTCAAAAATGTACATTTACAGTAGTTAAAAATGACTGCAAAATCTTTTTAAAATGTACAAAAGTACAGTACATGTATTTAGCTCATTCCTAAAGTGTATTTCGCAGATATGTGTGTTTGTTCTTTATTGTGTCAATAAACGTGACAGAGATGACGATACAATGATGAGGCCACATGTAAAATATTTATAATCCAAGGTGAAAAAAAAAAAAAAAAAAAAAAGCAATAGGACTTTTACTGGCTGTACATTGATTTGTGAAATTGATGTTCGAATGATTCCCCTGATCTAAATATATATCGACAATTTGAAGACACCGTTTTTCCATTATGTTCTGTTTGTGAGTGGATTACACCACCTGCTGTTTTTATTTTGCATTGCATCTTTATTTTATCAGTCTGAAAATTTGGCTAACAATTGATACATCGAATTGCACATGAAAAACTAAGTCCTCCACTGAAATCCAGGTTCGTGCTCGATTGATCATGACTCTATCATTTTAGCAACTGGAACTGTGATGGCAATACCTATAGATTTCCAACAAAGTTTGGTCCTGTAAACAAATAAAACAGTACAGGGTACAGTAGGTAGTTTCTTATATTTTTTAGGCTTTCTTTTAGCCCTGTTCTGGTTTGGGCTTTCAGATTCCTCCTACTGCTTCCCATGGCTTGAGAACCACTAGTGCTAAATTATTATTGCATTAAAGATGTATTTATTTTGCAGGTGTGGATCGCAGAGCAAAAATTAACATTTGATAAGAAGAAACAAGAAGATTTAATGCAACAGTACCTTAAAGAACAGGACACATACAATAACAGGTGAATGTGGCCCACAGTTGTAATTCTACTAAACCATTCTAACAGCTGCACTATACATAAGTGTATTTTATTTGCAGGTACACAGTTATAGTAAACCATGCACCTGGTTCCTTCCATCTCGAGTATTAATACATTTTAGAGTAGTATCGAGGACAGCATGTCAGTGATATGTTTTAAAAATGGTCAGTTTCTTTTTTTTGTTATTACTGCACAGATCATTTGGGCTTGAAATGAATTGGCATAAATAACTAGGACACAAATATTAAGTAATGCCTGCTATCTTGCCATAATCTCATGGGAATCAGACCAGTGTTGTAATTGGGGAAACCCGTTATCTGAGAGTGTCAGGGAATGATTTGCACTTAATACAAGTCATGTATACAAAGCTAGTACTAAAACATGGAGTGACTCAAACTGCTTTAAAATTGGAGTCTTATTTAACCTATGACCCCCGCATACCACAAGCTAGCGTTTTAACCACTATGCAGAAAAGCTGGGCTTGTATGCATTCGTGGTTATCTCTTTTAACCTCGTCTAATCTCCCCAACACTGGACAGAATCCGTAATGACAGTGCATCACACAACACTGCCCGTTACACCTGCTTTATGTTGCTTGAAGAAAGGCCTACCTCAGTTGCAATCGGTGTCATTTCTAGATTGCCTTAAAAGTTTTTGTAATTTTAGGAGCATCCCAAAACCTACATATTGAAACTGTTTATCTGGATGAGATTTTTTGTCTTGCGTTGTCTAGATAGAACAAACAAACATCACATGCTGGCCCTTGCTATTACCATTCAGCTAAAGCCACTTTTTGTTATTTATATTTTCATACCCCTTGCATGGTAATTGCCTGTGAAGCCACATGCTCCCCACCATCAATGTCATAGTAGACAGCATGCATCTAATTGTCAACAGCATCTGTATTGATTTCTAAGGGCAAAACCTAACCCAGCTCCGTTATCAAGGGCAGTATTGTGCTGGTTAGGGCTTATATAAAGTCTCAGAGGATAGCATTGTTAATTCGTGCTGTATGATTCCTATCTCAAAGTGCACTGCTTGACTCAAACACATGGAGAAAGAGGATTTGAAGTTATTTGCAGGGCATAGTGCAATGTATGTGACTGCCAGCTTTCGTTTCCTGGGGCCGCTGTTGATGCAACAGGTAGAAAAGCCATTTTGCACGATTCTCACAGAGCGATAAGAGAAGTCTTTAACTCTATATGGGACCTTGTATGGCAGTGCCATCTCACTGGTGGATAGTGTAGAAGTACAATGTGCAGAGCTTTAGAAAGAGTGTATTGTTATAAAAAATGTGGATGGTTTTATTTATTTTGGGATGACTTAAGGTTTGCACTAGAAAGATTACATTTGTTTCTATTATACGGTGCTTGTTATTTCACTGTATGACTTGAGATATAGATATTGAAGTTAGTGAATTAGTGACCTGCCACAGTATAGAATGGTATATTGTTCACTCTCAACGTGGCCTTATTGTAAATTATCGAATTGTGAAATTACAAGGGAGCACTATATAATAAAACCAAAAAAGTCAGTAATAGATAAAGGGTTACAAAAATCCAACCTGCTGAAACTACTGTAGTTACTGTTTGCTGTAGGATCAAGGAATATAAGAAGGCTAATCAGGTGGGATATCAATGAGATTAGAATGTGACACAGTGATTTTTTTTTACTTCAGTTTTATAAACTTTACTGCATCCGTGACAGTACTTCCTTTCTTTTAAAGAGACAATGTTACTTGAAGCTACTTACTCTTAAAATATACCTTCTCTTTTAGAGTGCTTATGGGCGATGATCGAGTGAAAAATGGTCTCAATTTTATGTATGAGGCACCACCAGGAGCATCAAAAGGTACCTGTCTGTAATATTGTACAATATATATCTGTGTAAATATTCATAGATGTGTAGATGTGTACAGGGCAGCAGTGTGGAGTAGTGGTTAGGGCTCTGGACTCCTGACCGGAGGGTTGTGGGTTCAATCCCCAGTGGGGGACGCTGCTGCTGTACCCTTGAGCAAGGTACTTTACCTAGATTGTTCCAGTAAAAACCCAACTGTATAAATGGGTAATTGTATGTAAAAAAAAAAAAAAAATGTAATTGTATGTAAAAATAATGTGATATCTTGTAACAATTGTAAGTCGCCCTGGATAAGGGCGTCTGCTAAGAAATTAATAATAATAATACAGTAATACTGTTTTTTTTTTCTTTCCTTCTTGCTACAAAGAGGAGACAAAGGAGGTAAGAGCTTCAGTGACTCCACATGGTCTTTTTAAAGATTAAGATGCCTTTATCATTTCGTGCAGTTTGTTGATTCTAGTTTGTGGTTTGTTGCAGAAAGAAGGGGAGTCAGATTGTAAATTTGAATGGCAGAAAGTAGCTCCTAGAGAAAAGTAAGTTGGTTGACATGCAGACAATTTGTAAAATAACTTTACAGAAATAAAATAAAATATGCGCACAGAAATGTATTATGTATCATAATTGCTTTTAGGCTAAAATTGTGTGTGTGTGTGCCCTAGTATGACTGTTTATCTGATAGATTAGCCACTGTCTATATACATTTAGTTATTTACGTAATTATTGAATTTAATTCAGTAAATAAATAATACTTCTGGTCATGCTTTTTTTCATTGTTGAACATTTAAAATCATTTTATTCCAAGTGTTAACATATTTTATTTCCCCATACATGTAGATATGCCAAGGATGACATGAACATCAGAGATCAACCATTTGGTATTCAGGTAAAATGAAACTTTTAGTTTCAGCTAGGGATAAGCTTTTACAAAATATCCTGATAAATGCATCCCTGGTTTTGTATTTTTATTTTCCAAATTCCAGGCTCTACTCTCACAGTAGGGCCGTCCCTGATCATGTAAATATCCTATATTGATAATCTTGTAAATATTGAATCCTGTGTATTTTGTAGGTGCGGAATGTAAGGTGTATTAAATGTCACAAATGGGGACATGTGAACACTGACAGAGAGTGTCCGCTGTTTGGTTTATCTGGAATCAATGCCAGCTCAGTGGCGAATGATGAAGCAGGTATGTTACCAAACATATTTAGGAGATTAAGTATAATATCTGCTGCGTGTAGATTGTAGATCATTGGATTTTTTTAATAGACCAGTTCTGTAAGTCTAGTTGTTTTTTCAGTAAACCTAACGAAATATAGTGGCCCACAAGATTCAATACTTGGCCCAATACCAAGTCATTTTAGAATATTACAATCAAACCTGTCAGCATACAAGAGGATGATGGAGCATCAGAAATAAATTCAGAAAATGGAATTGCATAAAAACACATATCATCCACTTTCAATTCTGTTTCCTTCTGTAATCAAGCATTGCAATCACGCAGGCCTCGTCTTTTCTGACTCTTCATGCACTTTACCATGCAATCTATCTACTTGTGAATGATAAAAGCTTAAAAGCGAAACATTTTCAATATTTTTATACAGTACTATGGCTACACATGCCTGAACTTGATGACTTCGGAGCTCAGAATTCAATTTTTGAATGTTATTTGTTGGTGTAAAACTTGAATTGTCTCTTACTAATTACCTGAAAAGAAAATAGCAATCAATTTAGACTGTACTTTGACAAATAAGTTTCAATAAATGTTTGTTCCTTTTTTTTTCCTGGAACTAAGTACTGTACGTGAAAGCTGAAAACTGTCTCGTCTGATGTGAAAGCAAAAGGCTGAATGGCTTTTGTAGAGTGTTTGTTTTGTATTGATCTTTTGGAAGATAAAAGCCAGAAGGGCATTCATAATGATTGATTGATTGATTTATGTATTTATATATTTATATATGTGTTATGGACCGTTGCCGAAATCGGGCAGTTGCTGTAATGCACGGGCAGTTTGCGAATTGCCCAGCTGCAGTGGGCAGATGCTGAATTGTCAACTGCCCACATCCACCCGGGCTGATGATGAAGAAAGATTTCAGTGCGCCCTGTTGTAACAAATGAAAGGCTAATGGAAAGTAACACAGCAGTGTTCATCCTCTGGATATCTACTGCAGTTCTCAATAATAGTTTGTCAGTCGAATAACTCTATTTAATCATTAGACTGACTGAATCGTTTATATTTATTTCTATTTATTTATTTTAATGAAATGCTGAGGCGAATGTCTGATTGTCTGAGATCTGATGTCAACTAATGTTAGACATAAAATAATATTGTTTCAATGTGTAGAACATATTTTCTACAGAAGGGAAACTAAACTTTATGTAAGAAAACGTTTTCTTCTCAGTCAAATTGTCGTTCATATTTCTAAATAAGAAAAATACAAACTTTGTTGTTGATTTAATGATTAATTAATATTGCTATGATAAATTAGCTTTGGCACTGCGTTCTTCCTGAGTTTCAGGTAACTATATTTAATAATAATAATAATAATAATTTATTTCTTAGCAGACGCCCTTACTTATTATTTTTTACATACAATTACCCATTTATACAGTTGGGTTTTAACTGGAGCAATCTAGGTAAAGTACCTTGCTCAAGGGTACAGCAGCAGTGTCCCCACCGGGGATTGAACCCATGACCCTCCGGTCAAGAGTCCAGAGCCCTAACCACTACTCCACACTGCTGCCATTAACTGGGTAGCTTTTACATGTTTAAACTTAACTGTGATTATTAGTCTCATGCTGATATTCAATGATCTCTCATTCAAACAACGCAACTCTGCTCAGAAATTTGTATTGTATTACTGCAATAAGAATAAAATAAAACATTGTTGCATTTTTTTCTGGACTCATTTCCCCCCTCACAAAGGTATTCACTCTCTATTTGTATTATACTGTATCTGTTAAAAATCGTTCTTCGACAGGGTGGCAGTGGGCAGTTGACCAGCCAGGGCAGATGCCGAAATGACATTAAATTCTAAGCTAATTTGCCATTTGCCCGCCGCAGCTGGGCACTTCACCAACTGCCCGGGCATTACGGCAATGGTCCATAAAATATATATAATTGAAATCAAAGTGATAAATCACAATTAGAATACTTTTTATTATATTTTATTAAAAAAAGAAATTGAATATAAATCTGAATGTTTTATATATATATATATAATATATAAAAACATTTGAATTTAGTGTTAATGGCTTACACTTTTTTTTTGTAAAAGTTCTTCATATTTTGCTTGGAAAGTTCACCTGCATGTTATTTCCCCTTGTGTTGCTACTTTTGCAATCAGGAACTACATCAATAATAACCTGTTTATTCAGACAATAGCCTGCTTCTGTGTTGTTGCTAGTGGGAAGGTAGGCGAGAACTCCTCCTGTGCTGCAAAAAGAAATGCAATTATTGTGTATTCTGAATCTTCTAACTGCCGCTTTGGAGAATAATATCATATGATTTGCTCAGCAGAAGATCATTGAGTTGATTTAGTTGCACTTTTTGTTAACAAAGACACAACTGAATTCCTACTGTGGAATCAGTGGAAATGTAGACAGACGTCAATGATACATTCAGATTGTGATTTTTCTTAACAGGTCCGTCAATGCACCCCTCCGAGTTAATGGCGGAGATGAGAAACAGTGGGTTTGCACTGAAACAAAGTGTACTGGGGAGAAACGTGACTCTTTGTGATCCATCACAGGTAATAATCTGTTTTAACACAAGACTCAACGATATCTGTGACAGATCCTGAATTTAAGTTTGATTGCTTTGAAATGGCCAATTATCCTAACCACAACGCTGCCTGCCATCCAAGTTTAGTCAAGTGGGCAGAGTTAATGAGTCTGCAAAGCAGTCTTAGATTTCTCTATTTCTCCTTAAATAGTCACGGTTTAAAACTACATTCCCTTCTCCATTTGTATTTATTTGTACTGCAAATAAATCTCTTTTGTCACCTGACAGATATTTTAAAACTATTCAAAACATGATGTATCTATTAGGGTGCAGTGGTTTGAATTGGTTGTTAGTTTGTCATGTAACATGTTTTGTTTTTGAAGGAGTATGTTGCAAGTGAAGATGAGGATGATCCTGAAGTTGAATTTTTAAAATCGCTTACAACAAAGCAAAAAGAAAAGCTGCTCAGGTATGCCTTTTATTAACTACAGAAACTCACCTTGCTTAACAGCTTGTTGGATTTCTTTTGTATCAGTTTGCTTGGAGAAGTGTCCTTTGTTTGAGAGAGATCAAGCGGTGTATTCAGGGGCAAATGTTTCCCATCTTTGAATGCACTTGTAATGATGACAATAAATGCTTGTTGCAGTGAAAACGGTCCATTGTCTTAATCTGATCTAACATGCTATCTTATTTAAAAATTTAATGAAAAAGAAGGTAAAGCTTATTCACAACAAAAACAGTAAGAACCCATTGTGGCGCCTTTAACTAGGTATAACAAAGTGGTGTTTGTATTGTGGACACAAGCCTTTGGTGTCAGCTGGGTTAGGTTGCACAGAAATCTGAAGTAATTGATGATGAAATGTAGGTATTAGGCAGAACCTTTTTAGAAGGTCTCATAGATGCTGTGAATCTTGACGGCCCACTTGGTTAAAAGATAAAGTGGAGCTTTTTGTCTTATATTTTCATGCTTTTAAATAAGTGTGTCCTTATTAAATGTATCCTTCTATGAAAAGTTCTGGATATTATTGTGAAAAGGGTTATGATTTTGTTTGTTTTAAAAAGCCATTTGTGTCATCTTTTTATGGTAGAAAGTAGAAAATTGCGGTTTGAGTATTTAAGCACTTTTTTTGTATTGTTTTAATAAGGAAACTTGATCGCCTTGAAAAAAAAGGGAAGAAAAAGAGGAAACAGAAAAAGAAGAGCAAAAGCAAACGCAAGAAGCAGAAGGAAAGCAGCGAGTCTTCCTCCTCCAGCGACAGTGAATCGGAGACACACCACAAGGACAAGAAGCACAAGAAAAAAAAGTCTACCAATGGAAGGAAGAGAGAGAGCAGCGACGATAGTGATGCGGAAGAGAGGTCAAAGAGCAAAAAAAAGAAGTCATCGACTAGTAGAGAGGAAAGGTCAAAACAGAACTCGAGAAACAAAAGCCCAAGAAAGGAGAGTAGGTCAGAAAGCAGAAGCCCCAGCAAAGACAGAAAGGAACAGAAACAGAGAAGCGGAAATGGCAGAGAGATGTCAAAAGAGAGGAGCAGGAGTAGAGGCAGGGAAGAGGAGGTGAGAAGCAAAGGAAAAGGAGGTAGGATGACTGAAAAGAGAGACAGGCATGGCAGCAGAGAGAGGACCACAGGAAATGGAGGCCAAAGTAGAAGTCAGAGTAGAGAGAGGGGCACAGAAAGAAGGGAAAGAGTCCAGAACAGCAAAAGTAACTGTAGAGAGAGGCACAGAGAAAGAAGGGATAGAGAACGGAGTTGCAGCAGAGAGCGGCACACTAGAAGAGATAGAAGCACAAGTCACAGCCGAGAGAGGCATCCCAAAAGACGGGACCGAGACAGAAAATAGGAATTGTAGTAGAGTAAAAACAGGAAAGAGCCCTCAATATGTGAATACCACTGCAAAAATAAGAGAGAGGGGACATATATTTTGTGTCAGGGGATAAAGACTTGATAGAAGCAGGAAGGTATTTGATTTTTTTTTTTCCTCAATACGTTGTTACATTTATTAGTGTAAAGGTTGAAATTTAATTCAATTATTTTGTAAATGCTGTGTACATTACTGGATTTTCAATTCTGTTTTGTACAGCTATATTCTGTACTCGTGCAGTTTGTATTTGATTGAGAATATTTTATGACATGTAAAAGTCTGTCTGTAAACAATTGGGGTCAAAACTATTGGAACACAACAAACCAGAGCTTGCAATATCCCACATTATTGTATTCCAATACCCTCTGTTTCCCATGAACAGTGCAGGTATTTTTTAGGAGTGCTCCTTTTCATCATTCTCTGATCCAGACCCCTTGGGGGTGTGTGCTGGACTCTGAGATTGTGCTATCACTTCTCCGCTATAAGTGGGTCTGTGGTGCTTGATTTGCACATCTGAGAATTTTTTTTTTTTTTTTTTTTTTTTTTTTTTATGAATGCTTTTCTATCTGGAGTAAAAAATAGAGAGCAATTCCATGAGAGGCCGCCAGGTGGACTCTTCAATTCAAATTCGTTTTTTTTTTTTTTTTTTTTAAGATTCAAGTCATTGGTACCGTAATTGAACTTAGACTGTTTTACACTAAAATCCAGTAACTTTTTTTTTTTTTTTTTGTTCTCAAACGGACAGCAATAACTTGTAGAAAATGTGGATGACCTTATCGTTCCAATGCACAATTTAAAGTAATATAAACTAACATGATTTTTGTCTAAATGTCATTAAAATATATTTCCTGTCTTAATGATTAAAATGTGAGTCGCTCTGGGACTCTGCAGTTGTTTACATCAAAATAGAAATGACGTTGGAATCAAAAGACTATGATTTGTAGACAAATAATGATGTTTGTGTAAAAATACATTTATATTGCATTTTATTAATCACTTGGTCCAGCATACTTCTTATAATTATTAATAAAGTATGTTGAACACCATCGAGTATTGATTGCTGAAATTATATGAATATTAAAGATGTATAAATATCTGAACATCTAGTCACTAGCTCTTGGAAGGCTCTTACAATCCATGGTTCTGTATAGTGGGGGTGTCATTTCAGCTCTAAAATGTGGTGATGAGTACCTACTTTTTCGCAGTACTGACACAGAATTGGCAAAGAGCTTAGTCTATCAATAAAGGTAAATTAATAAGAACAGTGATGTATCTTGGAAACAGCTTGTGCTGTAGTTTTTGTGACTGCCTCTCGTTTTGAGATGGTTTTCCTCTGTATGGGTCATTGGGTAATGTTACAGAAATCTGCGTAACACCTGTCAGAACCATTTGATTTTGAGAGTGGTTTTTCAAGTCAAATCTGTCCTTTCTGGTCCTCCGCGGGATGGCAGAGGTTTGCAAGACATAGCAGGATTTCCCATGTTAAAGTTTATTACAACGAACAGCTACGAGGAAGTCTGCGGTGTTGCTGACCAATCACAGCAACAAGCAGCCCTTACGAAATTCTACCGTTACGTTCCCATTGTGCATTACAAATTCCACTAACGTGTCAAGATTACGCCAAAGCACTCGTGAACTCAAGTAGTCGTTAAAGAGCGATTGGAGTTACGATGGTGTTCGGGAAACACTGCAGTTTGCAAACGTTGTATTTACGTCGGTTGCACGATGCTTGTTAAGTTGCTTTTGGGAAACGGGACCCAGACTGATTCAAATACCGGTATTGTATTGTGGTTCTACTCGCTGGAATACACGGAATACAGCTGAACAAGAAATTGTCATTAGCCTATATAAAAAAAAAAACTAAAAAAACACGTATTTTTCTTCATCGCCTGAAACAATGAAAATTGACATTGTTCAGTCCAAAAATCAACCTGCATTACAAGACACCTTATGACCACCAATTAGTCTTGTCAATGTAACATTGTCAACTGTGGATCATGTTTACAGAGCATTTGCCACATCATTTTGTACTAGATTTTTTTTTTTATTTTTTTTTTGTAAAACTGCTTTTAATGTTACGGAACTACAAAGTAATAGCGCGTATTTGCATTTGGTTTGCTTTGTGAAAATGTCTGTTGTGTATAAAGGCGCATTTGGTAATACGTTTTGAACTTTTGAATAAACCAGGTCCCCGAGTTTTGGTCGTGGGCTTTTGTCTATAATTGACCATTTTGTTTGTGATATGGAATCTCTATCCCTTGCACACAAAAAAAACATATAGTCTTGATAGCACAGACGTTATTAAGACATTTAGTAAAGATGAGCCATTTCCTGAAGGAGATGCTTATGACTCAGAAGGGTAACAATTTGCCATATATTTTTCCAGAATCTATTGCACCTGAATGGTCTTAACCACTGTTCTACTGCTAAAAACAAAGCAGCCGATTGGAATGCAAGTCCCGCTGTTTTTACAGGTTCTGTTCAATAAAACGTGACAAGGCTTGCAGTAATCACTGTGTGTGCATATTAAGAATCGTTGAATAATGTTTGGATTTTTGTTTTACTCATGATGGCATTCATGTAGCCATATTATGAAGAGATGTTTAAAAAAATAAAAAATGCATTCCCTGTCTGTTAAATATCTTAATATTGTGCCTCGAGCTCAGCCAGTAATGCATATTGTTAGAAAGTGTTGGGTTATAGTTAGTTATTTTAAGATTATTTTTAAAACAACCATGTTCATATTTTCTGCTAAACACTTCCATTTGTCAGAAGAGTAGAAAACAGTGAGCAGTGTGGAAAAACAAAACGTTTTGTGAGTGGGAAACTTTTTAAAAATGTGTTGTGGTGTTTATTGAGTGTGTGCAGGGAATGAATTAACTTGCACCCTTTCAGCCTTAAAACCATAGTTCTATTAATTCCGATTCGATTGTCTTGCAGTTTACTGTCTGTGAGCAAGCTAGTTTGCATCTGGAAATGTATTCTGAACAGATCTCTATCAAGTGCTTTGTTATAGTGGGTGGAAGAAACAGAAAATGCAGATTGATAACAGTGTTGAGTTATATTCAGACACTTGTATTTAATTAAAACCGGCTGAATCGTCTAGGCTAGATGCCTAAAATGTAACGTGTTTTAAATAAGAATATATATATATATATATATATATATATATATATATATATATATATATATATTCTTAATTATTTGTAATTAATGAAAGGCCTGTTTTTATAGAATTTAAAACAGCTCAAGTTACTGCCAAATGTGTAAAACAAACCAAAAAAAGGGGTTTAAATATGAAAAACAAGTTGAATACATTATCGGCATTATGCAATCTAACAGGCTAATTCTTGTGTACTATGCTCGATTGTTAAATGAATATTTCTTAGGGTCCGTATTTATGTTGTCAATGATTAATCCTTCCTCTCTAGCTCATTAGATTTCGATTAAGAATGATTTGGTGTTAATGTAATTAGTATGTAATTCTGATGTACATAATTACTGTAATTACAACACTCAGGTAACCCAGTTTATGCTAAAAGGTTAGCTTCAAGCTCCACAGACTTATATTTCATCCTCTAAAAAACACTATTACTGGTGCAGTTTCTGCTTTCATGTTACAGCAAATAACATCAACAAAAAAAATATATACTGCACCTGGTAAACCTTTCCTAAAAGCAACTGTACAATTAAACAATGTTAGGAATCGAACTGTCATTATGTCTGGCTGGATTAAAATAAGGAAGAATGTTCCTATTGTTTACTTAATTTAAACATGCTCATATTGTGTATTTTGTTATTTTAAACAATTTCAGTGCGGGTTCTATGTATCATGAGATTAAATATATCTTAGTGTTCTGCTGTGGACATTTCAGCGTTGTCCTTATGGGACTCTGACATTAGTGTTGTGAGATGGAAATTAAGAAAGACGTCTGCGCCATGATGTAAGTGAAGTCAGCGGAGGAAATACAAAAAATGACAGTTGCAAAGATTCTGAGACCAGTGTATGCTATAGGCCTACATTATTATCAGTGTAGGGTATATGACGTTTTTATTTTCAGATAACAAAAGGGGTAGTTGAAAAGAAAACAGGTCTAACATGCTGCATTTGTCTTACATTTATTTGATAATTACGAACACTCGTGTAGGCTAGAGAGCCACATTCAACAACCTGTTTGTTCACATTCCGCGGGGATCGCTCTGTGTGACTTCAGAAGTTGCTACGAAGTGCTCTGGTTTTTCCCATAGTGGTCTGGTGACATTTTTTACCTGTAGATGGTGCTAAAGTGTTGGGAGCGTTGCGCTGATAACGTTGAAATACCTGACGAAATAAAATAAATAATGTCAGATGTACAAATTCATAAGAGTACCCTGCAATTGTGAATTAAAAAATTCCATTATTGTTTAGAGAACAATATGTATAGAAGTATCTTGCACCAGCCAAATGTTATCTTGTAATGTAAAAAAAAAATTGTATCGACACATTTATCGGACACATTCAGGTGTTTTTTGCATTTTATATATTTTATATCTTGGAAATGTATTTATTTATTTATTTATTTATATACTTTATTATTGTTTGGTATTTTTGTCTATTTAAGGTTTTAATCTGTTAAATAAAATATATTTTGTATATTGATACTAATAATAATAAATAACTATAACACACACACACACATATATATATATATATATATATATATACCAGGCTCATACTTTTGGGGCGAGTCTGGAATGATGGACATATTCTGACCTCAGAAGGGCAACGGCAGGCCATGGAGCCCCTTGATCAGTGAGCTGGAATTGTGACATTGTGCCCGGGCAGAGACTAGACCTGGATGCTTTGCTTTGATCTCTTTTCATTGCAGCATGAAAACAAAGCTGACTTCTGCCCGACACCCAGCAAGAGAGCATTCCAGAGAAACGCAACAAAAGCCATAACTGACAACACCTTCTGTCCGCCACCACAGACGACTCTTTCCCCACGGATTTAACATCACTTAGATCGTGTAAATCTTAAAAGTACCAAACACATGCAAACTGTGTTTGATTAAGCAAAATAAACAAAAAAGCATATCCTGATATCAAATACATATTTGCTTTCATGTAGAAAAATAAGATCATTCTCCATCTTTAAGGCTGAGATGTCCTATTTTGTCGTTGAAACGTGCTCATTAAAGTCTGATATTATTTATTAGTCATCTTAAATAAACATCTACATTTTTACAATGTTTACATCATCATTAAATTTGCAACAGAAAAGTAAAACTTAAAACTTACTTGTCACTGCCAGTAAAAATGATGTTGAAATTGCATAAATCTTTGCATTAGATGCGTTACACTGTAAATCAAATATTCAACAATTAAACATTGCACTTGTGCAACATTATGACACTTTGTAATTGATATACCTAATGTTAAGTTTGGTAACACATAATATTTTTTTTGTGTGTTGTCAATTTAAATGAACACTTTAAAATAGTTTTCTTGGTTTATATTACATTCCTAAACATTCAGTTTTATAGTCTATGTTGCAATGTTTTATATTTTACTCTGTAAGAAATGCAGTTTATTTAAATCTACCCATGTTGATGTCTGAAGAATGGCATTGTCCCATGTCATTATTTAAAAAAAAAAGATTTGATATATATATGTGTGTGTGTGTGTATATACAGTTTCCCTTATCTTAGCTGTAAAGCCAGCCGTCAGAGTACAAAAGGAAATGAAAATAATTTTCCTCTAAATAATTGCCTTCTGGTCAATTTAACTGTGCGTTTTGAAAGAGATTGTCTAAATGAGATTCCTGGCCCTACAGTGTTCCCAGGCTCTAATTATTCTTCGGGGTTTTCTTTAGAATCCGACGCTGCACTGGGTAATCACAAAGAAGTCGGAGAGCATCCTTGAACCTTTTCAGTGTAGAGCTACTGATATTCAAATAACATGCGAGCACCGTTTGACTACACGGCGACACAAGCATTTCAAATTCTCCATTTGCATACATCTTTTACTCTTGAAAAGCAATGGAACAGTTCCCTTCCTATAGCATCAAACCAAGTGTCCCGTTTTTTCTTTCTTCTTTCCTTTAAACCGCTTACATGTATTCTTGCCAGTTTCCCGTTTGACATGCAAATGGCAGCAGTTAATTTGGACAATTAAAATAGATATTCAAGGGAGCTTTGTCACTACAGAACTCGAGAGTTTTCCCTTTGGACAAGCTCAGATAAAGTTGGGAGAACAAATGGTGTCTAGGAGATTAATTAGATATTTGATAAGACATGAATCCCTGATAGGGAATACAAGGCACTGGGGACTGCTGTGCTCCAAGTCAAAATTAATAACATTTAACAGATTTTCATGTATGTTCCGGGATATTAACTACCGATGTATCCAGAGGAGAAAGCATGGACGTCAACTCTTCTGAACAGTCATTTCTATTTGTGATTTGTAAGACTGATAAATAATAATGGGTATAGGCATATATATATATATATATATATATATATATATATATATATATATATGCATATATGCAGATTGTACAAAGTCAACTTTGCTTTGCCAATGTAGTGTGGACACGTATTTGTTGAGTTGCACATTGCAATACTTTTCTTTGAATAGTAACAAAAACAAACAAGGTCCCCAAAATAATTTCATAAAACAACAAATATCAATATCGATGAATTAATGATTAGATTTCTTTAATGAGAAGAACTTTTATACTTGCGCAATTTTATACAAGTAAATGCTTCGAATCTCTTTAAAATATTAGGGTCAGATTACTCGAAGTATAGGAACGGTTAACTCATTTTAAGTAGTCTTTTACATACATACTGATATCCACAAAGTGCATCAAAAGTAAAAGGAAACCCCCTGAATTTCAGGAACCCAGCCACAAAACTAGATTAACATTTACAAGAAAAAAATAACATGTGCTCATTAATATTATTATCTGTACAAAGAATGTATGCGACAATAGTCCATATGCGTTCATCAGAGATGTCCTCACCTTGTACAGTTCCTTACAAACAAGTCTTTTTGTTTTGGCTTTTTACAAGAACTCGGGGCTTGTCGGCTTAGACGAACAGTCTATTATATATTTATATAATTACTATAGGATACTGGTGTTCCTATGTTTTAAATAGTTTCTCTTCCATGGCATGTTTCTGTTGTTAACTTAGTCGCACAATTAAAGATTTTCTGATTTAAAATATGAAATCTTTACGTTGACCACGTTGCTTGACATATTTTCATTTTCGCTTCCCAACTCCCAAAACCCGTTTTCATATTCAAAAAAACTTTACAATTTTAGCTTAACTATTTTAGTTTTTTTGTTAAAGCCAAGTTAGATCACAAATAGTTTAAAATATGTTGATTATGATTCGATTTGTATAGGGGTGTTCTTTCCCTGCACTCTGTTCACCCCTTCTAGAATGAGGTCGGGCGACTCAGATCTGGGGGTTTCCAAGTTGCTGGTGTCAGTGTCGCTGTCGCTGCCCTTTCTGCCTCCTCCGCCGGCGCTGTGGGTTTTAATGTGTTTGCTCAGGTGGTCGCTTCTCATGAAACGTTTGTTGCACACCGGACAAGCAAACCTTTTCTCTCCAGTGTGAGTCCGGAGGTGCCGCTGAAGTTCATCAGACCTTGTGAACCTTTTGCCACAGAAGAGCCAGTTGCAGACAAACGGTCGCTCCCCAGTATGCCATCTCAGGTGGGCCTTGAGGTGAGACGTCTTGCCGTAGACCTTACCACAACCGGGTATGTGGCAGCTGTGGAGCCCCTTCCTTCTCAGGCTGGCCCCAGCTGGCCCGAGACGCTCTGCTTCTTGACAGTTAGGGCAGTCGCAAGTTGCCCTGCCCGAATACCTCCTTGCAGATCTGGCTGAGCCTCCAATCCCCGTGGCGGCTCCCGAAATCATCACATTGGCTGTGGAGGAGTCGTACGCCGGGATAACGGGTTTGAAACCTTCTTGCGTCAGCAGGTGTTGCCCTGTGGACAGAAGGTGAGAAGCTGTAGGGCTTATCCCGGTGGAGCTAAACGCAGAATGAGTCAAAGTGGAAAAATCTGGGTTGTAGGTGTTTAACTGGGAGTGGAGGGAAGCTTGGGGTGCCCCGGAATGAAGAGAGGTCTGAAGAGTGCTGGCTGGGTTCTGAACCTCCAGCCACGAGCTTGGGTTGGTGTGAACATCCCACCAAGGTGACGCTCCATTGGCAACTTCGCTTGAGATGCTGGAGTGAAATCCAGATTTGTACCATGATTCGTATGGATGCGCCATTCCTACCCTGGGGTACAGGGTTTCAGCTGAAGTATGGACTTTGGAGATAAAAGCCGACTGCCCCGAGTCCTGCGATGAGACACTAGCTGAGTTTGAAAACAGGCTACTGTAGTCGGCACCGAATGCCGATGAGGTCGGGGAGGTGGATGTTATGCAGAAAGCACTGTTGGCTGAGCCAGCGTTAGAGGTAAGTCCGGTGGATCCTCGGCTTGTGGTCACAGCGAACCCGGAGAGTCCAGACCCAAGGTTACAGCTGGAAGAAGATCTCTTCCAGGGATGAAAGCCGCCCTTTGCAAACGCGCTGGAGTCAGGCAATGTAGTCAGTGGGCTCGTGCTACCAATTTTGTTGCAAGTTGCCGCCAGCATGGCTAAAGGAGTAGTTCCAAATCGTGGTTCTTCCTGGTAACAGAAAAGTTTAAAACTGTCGATTGCAAACTTAGTACAGATGAAATGTATGTTATTTAAAAAATAAACATACAACGAGATCAAATGTATGCACAGTAATGTCTACAACCTCACAATAAATATATCGATTCTGTTAATGTTTGCCAGTTAAATACAGTTGGATATTCTGTTTTCTTGTTTGTTTGTTGTTTTGGTTTTTTTAAGTCAGTTTAGCATAGACAAAAAAGGTTTTTTGTGTGTTTGTTTTTTCTTAGCATTCCAAAGTTTACATTGTATAATTAACTTTGTGGGTATCTTAATCAGAAAGTTTAAAAGACAGCTAAACGATTTAGCCTAAAATACATACTTAAGGACACACACAGTAGATTTGTATACATTACAAGTGGCAATCCTCTTATCGGAAATAACATTTATTTACGCTTAAATAACATAAATCAACAATAAAAAATAAATAAAAACATATTTAATCCCCATAGTTGTATTTGTTGACTTGCCAACTAAATTACAATGATCAAGTAAACCAAAATCAAACTTTAGAAGCACTTAATCTACTGCATCGTGTTGTTCTAACTTACCCCATGTATAGACGTTGCCATAGCCAGGGCCTGCTTTGTGTTGAAACAGCAGTACAAAAAACAGACTGCGCTGTGCGTGTCAGAGTTTGGTCGCTCTTCCTCACCCCTTTACTCCAGTTACACTAGTGACTGCACTCTTGGCTCAGAACTCCTAACTCTACCTAGTTGGGGGAGCGCGGGCTTTCAAGTACAGTTGGTCAGAATACCCAGCCAATCTAAATGCTGGAAGCGCAGCAAGGAGAGGAGCTCGTCCAATAAGGGACACCGAGATGACAGAAGTACTGTAGCGCTGCACGTCAATCAATAACTGTTGCCTGGACCCATCATTCAAGACATCAGAACTCGTGTATTTTTATCAGGTTTCTTTTTTTCTACATGCATTAGTATCTTCATATTTCATAGATTTCTCTACTCTGTTCACTTTAACGCACAGAGAGTTGTATTTCTCCAAAGGGTAAGCTTAAGGGTTCACATAGTTTTAATGCCGCTCTTGGCAATTCTACTTTTAAATTGCATTTATTTTACTTATGTGGTTATCTTAAATAACGACTAGCATATGTAGAATTACGATATGTCTTGTTTTCATTCTTTAAACATTTCGTTGTACTTAAAAAAAAACAGTTAAGATTTATCGTGTGGTTTTCCAAATGAACAATTTTAAAATGACAGTGTCTTAGCTATATAGAATCTGAAGCAGAATAGAGTGTTTTATGCAATTACTATTCCAAAATGAATATCGTTTATGTTCTTATAACTGTAATTGTGTTACATTTAAGAGATCATTAATAATAGCATTTCTTTTTAAAAAATTCCTTGTGTGTACCTTGTTACGTTGTGTTGTTCTTTTCAGGTTTTACAAACTACTGTTACAACAAAAAAAGAAAAGAAAAAGAAACCATGTATCGGTCCCGGTGTGTTCTGTATTTGAGTGATCGTTAACGACAGTGAGTTTCTCTGAATAAGCGACACCGAAGTGTGTGCTGGAGGCACCTGGAATTCCAGCACTCTACTCGTAAGGAAGTTGCGCATGATGTATGGGTGAAATGCAAATTCAATTGCCGTACTGAACTCTACATCAAGCATGAAACAAACTGAAGCTTACCCATGGGGGCCGTAACCTCGATCATATGGACTTTATGTCTGTCTCCTCTGGAAAAACTCTCTCGGAAGAAATATAGAAGGCTCGTGCAGGAGTCGTCCCGCGATTGTGTCAGGATCTCTCTTACAACAGGTGAATCCTTTATCCCAATGCATGGGTTTAATTTGCGGACTCAGGTTTTTAAAGCGATTTATATATATATATATATATATATATATATATATATATATATATATATATATATATATATATATATATATGCAAAGAGATAGAGAGAGAGAGAGAGAGAGAGAGAGAGAGAGAGAGAGAGAGAGAGAGAGAGAGAGAGAGAGAGAGAGAGAGATTTGTTTTAGGTGTATAGGACATGTCTTTCAAAAGTTTGTCTATATTCTCGGGGGGGGGGGGGGGCAATAGGCTATACGAGTAATCAATTATCGATAGCTTGTTCTATATTTAAGTAGAGTACATTTGACAGAAACCTTCCCAGTGAAAGTTGCTTTTTTTCCCCAGTAAAAAGGCATTTTAAAATAAAAACAACAAAAAATCAATGCATTATGCCAATGTGTTCCGCTGGCTGTTCAAACATTTAGGGGTAATGACAATGTAACAATGGTAGCTTTGGAGTGAATCATCATCCTTTTAAAAGTTAAAGCAATTTTCGGGAGAATTGCTTTCAGCAAACGATGTACATTAGAGTATTCAAAACGGCCAATAATGCTCTATTATAGCGCCTGAATGCTGCTAGTCAGCCCAAGTCCAATCTGTGCAAAGGCTCAGTGCCTTAAACCCCCACCTATGGAGAGGTGAATATAAAACAATTTCGTTGACTCACAGGCACGGAGCTCGAAAATTGCTTCCTTTTTGCAATCATGGCAATTTGACTAGAGTGAAATTAGCGTTATTAAATGTCTATTCTGCATAAACAAATTCTATTGAAATGCAAAATTGCAAGACCTCATAAAAATTTACAAACCAAAACGTATTTTTTAAATGTTAATTGCAGGTGCTCTGATTTTTTACATTTGTGTTACTATATTAGATTGTATACGTTATTCTTTGAAACAAATAGAGGTTTATATTGTGAGTTTCTATCAAACCTGTCACAAGCAAGGGTCCTTTGCATTACCCCAGTTTTCCTTGCAGAATACAGCCTATACATGAACATTAAAAAGTGAGCACCTTCAAATTGCAAATGGTTGCATTCATTTTCGGATAGAAAAATATTTACCTTCGCAGGTAAACAGAGACGTGTTATTTTGACATGCAAATGAAACCTTATAAAATACTTTAACATAATGGATATTAACTATTTTGTGACGTTTTATTTGTTGATAAAATAAGCGAACATAAACGCTCTCATAAAATACATGTTTGGAGTTATATTTCTGGATTTTTAAAGAGTATGGGGTAAATACCGCAAACGTTTGTCTCGGATATCCATTGTTTGCAGTAATTCTTTCTGCACCATCTCTGTGAATTATCTGAGATCTTTTGCATTTTATCTGGGGTTAAAGGACGCCGTGAACTAAAGGAGGGAGCTCGTTTGTCAAAGAGAGGAAGATGAATGTTCAATCTAGAGTGCGGTGTTTTAATTAGAGCGATTATTCTGAGATTATTCAACATCCTACTGCTTTTTCAATCGGTGGTGAACTACATTGTTGGAAAAAGCGCCGAGCTCCTAGACCTGAAATTGAATCTAAAAAAGGAAACCAAACGACACTATTATAGTTAAATAATGGCATGTTGCGGTGTATTAAAAAAATAAATAAAAATAAAAATAAAAACATTATTATATGTGTTTTTATTTGTTTTATTTTCTGCTTGATTTCTGGAAGATTTATAATATGTCATTCAGAAAATGGAGGCGATTCACAACATGATTAGTCTATCACAGGTATTCCTGAAAAACTGCATGACATTTTATATGCAGGTGAATCATGTTCTTTCATTTTTAGTTTATTAACAAATGTACATCCCAATACTAAAATAAGCAATTACTTTTACTGATCAGTGGTAGTCATCACTGAATTATATCATAAATAAAAACGGGTTATTTAACTTGTTAATACCGATATTCTCAAGATTAAGCATGGTGTACATCTTCAGTACAGATATTTAAGTATCACACGTTTGTATATCAAATAGCCTACACTGAAGATGATTTAAGTGGATACGGTGCATATGACATTTATTGTAGATGATGATTATATGTCTTGATTTTTCCTGATGCTACAAAAACACAGTATTTTATCTATTCATGTTGTGTGTTTAGAGCACTCTTTTTAGTGTCTGTAATAAGCAGATGATATCACTGAAGCCACTGTGGGTTCAACACAAATCTTAGATGGGATACTGAAGCACTTCACGTTCAAATACAAGCGTGTGGTACTTTTCTGGTGGCAATTAGGAGCCTATTATAAGTCATTAGATTGATCAATGTACCTTAAACAATGTGAATGATTTATTTGGTCAGAACAAAACGTTCTGCATCAATTGTAGTGATGCTGGAATCAGCCTTTGACTGAACGTACATCCATCACAGCGTTTAACAACAAAAGGTCAATGATTAATCCAGGTCTATTTATAATAAAACCTCATACAAAGGGAATTCGACTTGCTTCATTTCTGTTATTAGAGCCTCGCCTTCAGTCTGTCAAAAGACACAGGGTGCTGCAATTAAGAAACAAAATGAAAGACTCGGCTGGTAGCAGATTAATTCACCTTTTACCTAAAGGGGAAAAAATAGTTTTCTGCTTTGTAAACATCTAAGCATCTAATCTGTTCTGCATAGTCTTAAAAGCTACCTGTTTATTTAAAATACCAATTTTGATTGAAGTGTAAAAACATATGTAATTAAAATCCAAATTCAGCAACAACTAAATTAACCTGTAAATTTAAATCATAGCAAAATAAATGCAGCAAAAACAACGTCTTACAAATGATTATACGAATGTGTTTATATAATGCAACAATATATTTCAAATCATCAAATCGAGATAGGCAGGCGATCCTGATTGCGCCTGAATACCTTCCCAATCCTTGGTTTAAAAAGTGCACTGTTTGTAAAATGTTTGATTGAAATAATATACAAAAACATATTTATTTCCATCAGCCGGAGATACGGGCGCAGGTAAAGGATTTATCAATTAATATAACTTACCCCTACCGATTGTTACAATGTAAGCAAAATCACTGATCTTAAATGGGCTATATAAATGGTTATATCAAGTGTTAGGTATGTTTAGTGTACATTTCTGCTAAGCGCTGTTTGTTGAAAATACCAAATCGACTGCGATTAAAGAGGAGATGACAGTAGCCTATCATGTGAAATCACATATAGCCAAACGCTTCTTTGTATAACATGTAATTAATATGTTGGTGTTAATTTATGATGTGTGTGTGTGTGTGTGTGTGTGTGTGTGTGTGTGTGTGTGTGTGTGTGTGTGTATAAAGGCTAAATTCAACATATATTTAATCAATTGTGATTTAAATGTTGTGATCTTAATACTTCCCATTTTCAGCATCTCAATGTGGATAATTTGCCAAGTTTATTTTAAGACTTTAACTTTTAAAATGAATATGGATCAAGCAGTGATGCTGGAACAATTGTTATAGTGGGGGATGAAAGCAGGTGCACAGCACTCCAATCCAGCACCCATAGTTCCAGCGCCCCTGGTATCAATTGGATTAATCTTATATATCTTGACAAAGTATAAGAAAGTATTTTCACTTTGGGTTATATATTTTACCACAAAAATAAACGTTTATTGGTACCCGATATGCTACATGTGTGTCATTTATTTCCCAAAGCTTCAGTAATTTAGGCTTTTCCCCAGCTGTCTTATTTTGTTAAATAAACCTACAAATGCATAAGAGACCAGTGCATGGATAAGTACTTCAATCCCTATAGGAGTTCGACAGATAGAAATGTATTATCGTTTCAATTTAGGTGTTGGTGTTTACATAAACACGCCTAATTATTTTTTCTTCTTTTGAAGCTAAGTCAAATTAAGACTATAACAAAAACCCTTCTTTATGGGCTGTATTTGAGCCTATTCTCCGTAGACACATTTAAACAGATCCTTCATAATTTTAAGACCATGTGTGATCTGTTTCGACTGAATCCGTTTAATTTCTACACCTAAACACACGCATGAAATAATAAGTTAACATGACTTTCTGTCCACTATCTAAATTATTGATGAAAATTATTATTTTGTGAGGCCTATGAGATCTCATTTCTGTGTTTTATTTGGTCATCACAGTGTCCATGATGTTTTAACACTTTTCTATTGTCTGCTTTCCAACAAAACGTTATTTATTTATTTTACCTTATAAAGGTTTGTATTAAACATTGGTATATGTGCAAACCTCACGTGATACTGGAGATTTCGAACTCTGTGACGTGTAATTGCAATATAGTGCTTTAAACAAACAAACAAATACACATCTAATGGATAAGGTAAGTAACAAAAACTCACGCAATAAACATCGTTTATTAATCATAAAGACAGTAAGAAAATAAATCTATAGGCCAGCATACATAAACACAAATCTACTAGAACAGTCACATCTTTAAAAAAAAACAAATCAGTAATTGAACATATAATTATTGCATACCAACCAAACTCGAAATTCTCCAAGTTGTTGCATGTCTGAATAATCAAAAAGCAAAGATGACCAAGTGTTATAAGTATACCGATGTTAACAGTGATTTTTCATCATTAGTAAAGAGCAGTTGGTTGAACTGTGGATACCCACCCTAATTTAACAAGCTATCTTGGGATTTAATCGCGTAAACCATTAAGAATAACAAAAACAACTACTTTTCAGACTTTTTTAAACTCAAAAGTAGCAGTGTTTCCAAATCATATTCACTTTAATATGTCCTGTAAACCGTTGAACTGATTCAAAGAAATATTTATTTTGCATCTGTATTTTTTTCTGGTTCTTGTACCATAATGTACAAACGTGATATATGATATGATATGAAACCATTTAAATAAGCAGTAGGACAAAGTAGCATGGAAGAAATGTATTTTAATTTATTTCACATAATAACTGCCTGCTTCCAATTAGTATTAAGTGCAGTAAGCCTGTTTTATTTTTAATTTTTTATGTCTGAACAATGCAGCTAAAATTGGGTTTGACATAAACATAATTTTCTTAAAATATAAAAGGGTTAAAGTTTATCGTGATTAAAATACAGAATTAAAGAACTGGGTAATAATCAGATATCATTTACATATGCAAATGATCGTTTAAAGCCATGTTCATCAATACCAGAATACACATACTGTATTTGATTTGTTCGTGAGCTCCTTTATGTTTTGAAGTACTAACTGTGGTTTTCTCATGCATACTCAATAAAGGAGTTCCTTTTTTTAATTATATAACTTAATTTCGACAAAAAATAATTCAGGAGTGAAAGGGTTAAAGACCCGTATTGTACACTCTTGCTTCCTCCATCTAATACTGATTACTGTGGTTTTCGTGTGTGCCAGACACAGCTAACTAGAGGAGCTTACTATTGTTCCTTCCCTTATGTCTGACAGCAAACTGCGAGGGTGGATCGGTACATCTCTTATTGGGAAAATCATGTTATGGATACGTGGTTATTGCCTTAAAGTAGTCCACTCCCATTTCCTTTAATCTTGATGATTCTATATTATTATTATTATTATTATTATTATTATTATTATTATTATTATTATTATTATGTATTTATTTATTTTACTGTAGTATGTCACATAAGTTGGTTTCTGACTATGATATAACGTAAGTCTGTCTTGGAGTTAGTAACCAATGTTTGAGGAAAATAATTGCAAAACTGTGTTGCCTGAAAACAGCATTTGTCAAAATAGAGTTAAATAGAAAATAGTTTCCATAAAAAATGATCCAAACAAGCCATCATGAGTATGTTTGATCATAAAAAGGTATTTTATTCAATTTGTGTATGATTAAGAACAACCCACTTTGTATTTCATTAACATCTTTTAAAAAAAAGAAAATGTTAAAACATAACGATACACTTCCTTTAGACTCTACAGGTTAAATAGATTTTCAAAAGCCAGCTGTTACATATTATACCAACCGAATAGGTTAAATGAGTACCATGTAAGCCAAGTACCCTGTGTGTGAGTTACATACATCCCTCACTGCATCTGTAAATACAAGATTAGAGCAATCCGTAACATACAATACGACATCAGATAAGACGTTAAGTTTGACATACAGACAGATGAACAGATGGCTCCAATAAAACCAATTCTGATTCAATCAATAACGTGCTACAAAACCGTCTTTATAAGTTTAATCACAATTTGACATTGTATAGCCTACAGATAATGTAAGTGTGACAGTCAGGTACACGGGTGTACAGAAACACAGATAAGCCTCCATGTACCCCAGATTCTGATACACCCAACAACAACAACAAAAAAAAAAATGTTCCTAGCATGTTTCACCACAATTGGACCAGCTGTTGTCAAGATTCTAATGTGTGACGTAAGTAAATACGTACAGCCACATCTACTATACTTCCTTTGCCTGGGATATAAACTACATTGCGTATGTATTTGGGCAAATTGGCTTTTTATATAAAAAGGTGCTAAATGCAATTACTAATATTGGACTACATAGTCTAAACAAACTGTATTTCATCATCCATGCTAATCCTTAAATACTGTACATGGAATTACACGAAAAAGAAGAACAAGACGCTGGCTTTCATGGAGATTGTTGCTAAGACCCGGGATTCCAGTGACGTATTAGCCTGCACAGTGAAATGGTACCAAAGAACTCGAAATTGGCCCAAATTGGCTTGACTATGAAACGATGGAAACGATGTCCACACCATATATATTGCAGGTGATAATAGAGTAATAATAGGCTTGTGCTTTACATCAACACACTATAACTAAAACTCCAGCTGCCATGACAATACTCTTTTCCCCAATTGTAGAGATTGTTGGATTCTCTCCATTACAGTGCAACAAATGTTAAATACATAACTTGCTAAAATTTCTACCATGAATATTGGTATATCACTTCAGAGTAATCTCCAGCACTCAATGGGTTTCCCCACCAGGCAGACAGGATGTGCAAAAAAATGAGGAACTCATACATTTTTCACCAGAACATAAATAAAAGGTACAAAATATACGAAGTTTACATATATCTCTATCTCACCTGCAAGTCGCCTTGGATAAAGGGGTCTGCCAAATGAATAAATAAATACATAATAATAATAATAATAATAATAATAATAATAATAATAATAATAATAATAATAATAATACAATTTGAGAACAGGAATAATTTAGCTGACACATCTTTGCAAGTAAATTTAAACATCCTGCAGACTTGTCAACTGTCTTTTAATGTATTTTGGAATTTGAAAATAAAAATATTAATGTTTTATTTCATTTACTGTATTTGATGCGATTTCCAATCAACTTGATAGCTAATAATAATAGCTGAAAATGCTATTATAAACAACAGCTGTCAACATATGGAGCATATAGAACACATTCTTTAAATACAGTATGTCATGCAACCCGATTGCCAGCACTTTCCCTGGTATTCCTTGCTTCAATGACGCAACGTTCCGAGTGATAAACGTATTGCTGCGTGCCTTTCACGTTTTCACTGTTTTGACCAATAGGAGGCACGATTATGTTGATTTTCCGGTCAGGGGGCGGACCTCACCCTTTCTCTTTCAGGTTCTCTGCAAAGAGAGTACGGTGTGTATTGTTGTGCAGTATTTCTTATTTGTTCATAACTCCGGAACAAACTAGATTTCCAGGTGAAGTTAGACGTTTTCCAATGCATGATGTAACAATTCGTGTTTCCAGACGTGTGTTTGTAACGATATTATTCCATGTCGGCATTGCTGGCGGTGCAGAGATGAATGAAAGCAGCAGGCCGCACTTCCCTGTGTTGTCTGTACTGAGTTTGCCACATGGATTTCTGTCGTAGTAACAACTGATAAAATTTAATGCATCATCGTTGCTTGCTACCCGGGGTTTATGTAACAGACACCAGTCCAAGCCATGCTAATTACTGCCGTTGAATCAGTTTCAAAATGATGTAATTCATAAACGTATGTAGTAAATATAGAAAGCAGTAGGGTCAGCAGCGGATACAATTTCAGCTCCCAGCTGCCTGTACTGTAGTCTATTTTTAGTACTGCTGGTCGGGCTTCAGTTATTTCACTGTGATCCCAGTTCAGTACTGGTGCATTCCCAAATCCTAATTGTTCACAAGGAATGCATTTATCTCAAAGACTGTCTTAGTTTTCTACATACACGTGTTGACATTACTTCTGGCATGTCTCCAAAAAAGGTGAGTCCGTTTTACATGATGTACTGCACCAGCATGCAGATGCATATTCATTATTTGGTCTCTGCTGTTTCAGATGCCTCCAAAGAAAGGGGAAGAACCAAAGCCGCTTCCACTCATTGGGAGATTTGGAACCTGTTTGAAGATTGGAATTGTTGGATTGCCAAATGTTGGGTATGTCAGTACAGTATTATAGAATGTGTAAAAGTAAGCACATGAGAGGACAGAGAACAGCAGCATACACTATTACATGGTGTGGAAGTAGGTCACTCTGAGTCATTGACATACCATGTAGTTCTGTTCTTGATTATAATTGTGATCCAGATGTATTAGATTAAATTCAATCTAAAGAAAAATAACTTTAATATGGGTGAGTTGAAAGTTTATGTTATATAGGTTGAGCAACAGACAGAAATGCAGTTGTAATCTCCACTGGCTGTAGACTCTGCTACTTCAGTGAGTTATTTATACTAGATTGTAACATGAAGATACATGCTGTGTTATACTTTCATATTTTTCTATCATAATAGCCCCCAATCAGTAAATTAAATGCATATTCATCCAAATAGTGAACTTGGTTATCTATTTAAGCAATAAGATGGTACATTGGAGTGTACAAGGAGATAACAGACTCGAGAGGGAGACTCCAAGCAAACTTAATATGTTCTCTATTTATAGCTAATATTTAACGTGACTGGGGCTTTACTTCTTTTTACTCCTGTTTTTTTTTTTTTTTTAATAACTGACTTTTAAAAGTTAAAATTGTCTTTAAGTGCCACTTCCTCTCACTGAGTAAGACTTCAATTGACAGTCATTTGGCTCGGCTACAAGCTGCTTTTGCTCCCCTTCATCATTTGTTTGTCCAAACTGTACAGTATCGAATGATTTGGAATCCCAATGGAAGTGAATGATGTGAGATTCCACCATAACTATGTGTATTACATAATTTAATACAGTTGTCCAAGTTGACTTCAAGGAATATGTTATGATTTATGAGGTTATTAAAGCAAGTGAAAGTAGTTTTTTAATGTACCTTGGCATTTGAACATACTTCCTCATTCCATTGAAATCATAATGTGACCTTTCAACTGTACTGCCCCACTACTTTACACAGAGAGAGAGAGGCGCCAGTAGATTTTAAAGGTTACATTGTCACGTGATTTATGTTGTATAAGAAAATATAAATGTTCTTACTCTTTTGAAACACACCTTCACTGTAATTTACACTTGGAGAGACTGGGTTTGAAAAGCTTAATACCTCCAATGTTGCCATTTCCTTCCAGTGTTAACTCCTTGCTGGCAGGAAGGGATTTGTCAAGGATTCAAGTCAGTTGCCACAGGCTTTGGCACTGAGGATAGTTACTTCATAACTGCAGGCATTCCACCATCTCTTCCCTAAACTGTCACTGTTGTGGTACAACAGCTATAACTGCTGCCATTTCATAAGCCTTGGTTAAGTTTATTTTAGTGAATGTCACTTGTTACACATATTTTATTATATTTTATGCAGGAAATCAACATTTTTCAATGTCCTAACAAAGAGTCAGGCATCTGCAGAAAACTTTCCCTTCTGTACTATCGATCCAAACGAGAGCAGAGTGCCTGTACCTGATGAACGCTTCGATTATCTCTGTGAATACCACAAACCAGCCAGGTAACATTTATTGCTTGTAATATATGTTTGTGTGTAGCAGGTTAGGTAGCACTGGAAAAATTAACAAGTTACAGGAATTTGATGATGTAATAAATTGTAAACTCTTTAAAAGAGAATTTTTTTTTTAAAATCAGTTAATCCTATTTAAGGAATCTAAAGTTGAACTGAATAGTTGGTTTGTACTTGGTTTGTTTTAATGTGTGTAATTTATTTTTACTTTTTTAGCAAAGTCCCTGCATTTCTTAATGTGGTGGATATTGCAGGACTTGTCAAGGGAGCCCATGCAGGACAAGGTCTGGGGAATGCTTTCCTGTCACACATCAGTGCCTGTGATGCAATTTTCCATATGACACGTTAGTATACTATTTGTTTGTTACAATCCAATCATTGATGTGATGCATATCCCCAGCGACACAGAGGCAGAATAATGGAGGTGCCTATACAAATGCATGTCATCCTTACGTTTTGAGTACGTCTTGAGAACAACTCATCTATGTACCTTAGCACAAGTTCTTTAATCTACTGTAGGTGACCTAGTTCAGTGGTAGCATCTGATTGGTTGGTCTATGTTTCCAAAACCACTTGAATTTTACTCCACTTCAGTTTATGTCATCATCTATGCTCAACATAATGTGAATGTTACACATGTGAATATTTTTTGGCTGTGCTGTTTTAATGATCCTTCGCCTGGCCTTTTTTGTAATACAATACTATTCATGTGCTGTTGATTTAGGTCATGTTGACCTAAAATATTTTGGACACACTTTCTCATTTGAAGCACTAACCACCTACAAAACAGTATATTAATTGGTGCTGGATCAAACATGAGGTTTTCATGTTCGGATATTCACTCATAATTTAAATATTCGTTTGGATATTTGTTCGTTTTCAAAAAGTAATAAAATACATGATATTGCTCAATGCAGGCAGAGACAGCATAGCAGTAGGGAGGCGTGGCCCTGGTTTGTGTGCATTTATTTTACAGCAAGGCGTTACACTATATAACATGTTAAAGTGAAACAAAAAAAATATATCCCAGGAGTAAAGAGTAAAGTTGTGTTCAAGTTAAATGTTGTTTTGTTTATTCCCGGAATATATAGTACAAAAAGTTGACACTGCATTTTATTTATTTATTACTTTTTCTTTTTCATTCTTTGCCATTGCTGTTTCTTCACAGTAAACAGTGGCCATAGACATGTTTCCATAAAGTAATAACATGAGGTTTACTTGAGCCTTTTTGTAGCTGAACAAGCAAACGAGAACTGAAATTTAACTTTAAACATTTAAATGGCGTTGTAAAATGAAGGGGAAAAAACTGAATGTTTTGGTTCTCATTTATTACATTCCACATAACAGAAAGTCGCAACAAAAATATGTACAATCTATATAAAAAATCACTACATAACATTTCCAGCAAGTTGGGCACTGTTTAAGCGAGGAATTTCAGAATTAAGTGCTTGCCTTTTTTCTGTCCCATGAGATTCTGACTCACTCTAAAGCAGCACAACGCTTTTTTGACCCAGATGGCTTTCCATAGAGATCACTATGCGTGCATGCGCATAATCTGGTTTGTTTACATTTTGCTGTCTAAAACTTTTAAATAGAGACTCGAGCTGCTGTGTTGATCCTGTGTTTTTTTTTATGTATGTCAATCTCACATATCATACAGAGCTCTTTTTCACTTGCCATTTTTTAAACTGTGGCGCAACTTCTGGTGAGGCGGTAAATAAGTGCAAGGTAGTTTTGTCATTTCTAGCAAATACGAACATCTGATTCTTGTATCTGAATACTTGTCAAAAAATATTTATTCGTATATTTGGATATTTGTCCCAGCACTAATACTAATTATTATAATTTAGCTGAGTGCTTTCTATGTGAGAAGACTTTTTAAAGACGAAGTGTGCATGACTGTGGATTAAACATTTAATTCTGACTGTTGCATGATCAACAGCCATCCACATATGTGAATATGCCCTTAATGTTTGGGTCAGAATTTCAAATAGACCGGGGATTACATTTGAATTATCCTTTTAACTGCTTAGTAAATTAGTGATAATTAGTAATCTGTTATATGTCCTTGGAAGGATTTTGAAAAACCCGACTATCCTGATTTTACTGTAAATGAACAGTCTCATTTGAAATACTCACCAAAAATAAACATTGTCCTTTTTCATGAAACTTCAAGATTGAGCTTTTGTGTTGAAGCAGATACAAGCCCTCTATGAAGCAGTTTTGTAATACTGGGGAGAAAATACAATTGCAATGAGTCTTTTGGGTGTCCACTATACCTGTCTCTCTCTGTCTGCCCTGTTCGGTGGTAATTATTGGAGATGGGACAGACATCTGTTCTCTGGGACCTTATAATGAATCACTCAATCGGTGGTCTTTGAATGCTTTCTAAGTCAGAAAGTTTGGTGATGCCTTGCTTTCTCCCCTAATGGTGACATCAAATCGCAGGGTATTTCTTCAGCCCTATTCAGATGGACACTGCATTAAAACTTCCCATAGCCATTGTATAAAACCAAGAGGAGAGCATCTTTTTCATTATTGTATAAGGACAAATATTATTGAGGCTACATAATATAGTGTTTTATTTTTCATCATTGCTTTTTATAGGCAAGCAAATCCCAAGATAAAAATCTGTAAGGCATTTTGAGCAAGTGTTTTTCATAAATAGTCTTTGTTTCATGGATTTAGTTATTAAAAGGTTAAGTAAGAAGGCTTTCTTTGTTATTTCCACTTACAAGCCACCCCCTGCCTAAGATACATAAGCACACTGATTTGAGCAGAATGCTTATCACTTGTCAACCATCAGTGGCAGCATAAAAATTACTTGTAGTACTCCCTTTGCTAGAAGTTCTTTTGTGTCTCTGACATCATCTTTGTTTTACACAATTAAAGTGTTACACGCTAGAATAATTTAAATTGCAAGCGTTAAATGGCGATGGGGTCCTTTTTAAAAATAGCTGAATTTGTTTACTGATTGTGTGCAGCTATTGACTTTTCTGTGATGTGAAAAGGCTCTGATTAGTCAGACTTTTTCTTCGCGCTGGCTGTGCCACACAAATATTCAGTATTTTCTGACAATACAGTGTTTTTTTTATTTTGAGATTGACAAATATTGATGATTTTGTTGGGGACATTTTATGAACAGTGTTAATTTTTTTTTTTTTTAATATTGTACTGTTTGTAGTTTTTTTTTTGTTTGTTTTTTTTAAGTGCGTTTGCAGTGACATTTATTTATTTCAGCATTACTAGCACCATGTTAATATAATCATGTGTTTGCATACATTTTCCAGTGACAGGAAAAAAAAGTGGTGAGGGACAGGGGTTTGAATTGGTAATATACCAAAATTGTCTGTAGGACATTTAGTTTTGTCTATTTTTCACACCACAGTTGTGTGTACATAAAAGGAATTTTCTTTATTTTCAGTTTCAACTTGAAGATTCCTTTGTGGTCTCAAAACCTAAAATCTAGTAATCTTTGTATATATCAGCTAATCCTATTAAAAAAGAATGCTTTTTTAAATTCTTAACATACTGTTTTTTGAAAGGCGTAGGTGAACCCTTTGGAAAAGTAAGTAAGGTTGTCTTTGTCATCATCCCAGAATGAGTGAACTGTTTTATCTGTTATTAAATGGCACATACACACTTGAGGTGTAATGCATGATTATATGTTAGGTGAAAGAAGAAATCTATCAACCTAAGAAATGTGATTGGCTTACTGGACTATTTTTCCACTAATAAAAAGGAAGAACTTAAATTGCAGTGAAATGTCTGACCACTTGAATTATCAAAAGCAGTCATCATTGCATAAGGTGACCATATGGCTGTGTGTTCAGTGGGACAGTATGGGATAGTTCAGGCTTTACAACTCATAACCCAATGCATTCTGGTACATTTTACTAGTCTCGGGTACCATTCTTTCTTTTAAGAGAAGCAGGACTATGCTTACCAGAATGCATTCGGTTGCGAGTTGAAAAGCCTGAACTGTCCCAAACTGTCCCGCTGAACACGGAGCCATATGGTCCCCTTATCATTGCATATTTACTATTATAGCTGTGGATCATGTCTATTACACAGAACCATACCACAATGACACAAAACATTACTTTTCAGTGGAATTAAATGGTTTCACAGTATTAGTTGAATGATTAATGACATATGCTGCAAAGGCCTCACAGTGGGAGAAATAATGAAATTAACAGTTTTCTCTTGAAGTGCCTTGCTGCCCTTGGTGATCTGCAGTTATAATCTGTTCCAGGGAACAACATGCAGTCCTACCCTATGAGAATTCAAGGGCAAGTGTCCTGTGCAAAGTAGCACAGTAACATTTATATGTTCAAGGAAATGTTTCTTTAAGATACTGAAGTACACTACTAGCTAGCAGAAGAACAACTGTGGTTGGCCCAGAAATTACAAGGTGTTTTTAGGAACTGACTTTGTACCACAGCAATGATTCAGAAAATCTAGAGAGTACAAGGCTGTAGGTCATTCGTGTAGCCCAGCAAAAGGAAATTGTGACAGGTGTCAGTACTATGAAAAAACACCTCCGCATGACCAACATTCTTAACATTTATTATAGCATCATAGTTTCATCAGTTCCAAGCTTCTCAAGTTGTAGCATTCAATACAGTAGCTCTGTTGATTGTTTAAAAGTAATTTGTCGGAGGACATTTACAGTACCTCTGTATTAGAGCTTGAGGAGATTCTACACAGCAGTAATTAACTTGGGTTCAGCGATCGCCAGACCTGTGAGGTTCTTGTGCTTTATGTTTTGACCTAGGGGCAGGATTCAGTTTGGGTCAAGGCCCCCCATCACTGTTATAGAATTAGATATCCGTATTTAGCACCTTTATTTGAAATCTGTATTATAATTGCAGTTCCTGTTTGTAGCTCAATATTTTGAACCACCTATGGTATACCTTGAAAGGTTCTAATTAAAGGCTAAATAGTTTGCTACACATTATTTTGCCCCTCAGGACAAAAATATTATTTTCCCTTTTTTTTGCTTTCCCTTGTTTTACCGGGATGCTTCCATATGGTGAATATTTATATAAGAAGTCAGGCTTTTTTTTTTGGTAAAGTCCTGGTGATTCTAAAATAGTAATAACAAAAAGATATAGCAGTGTTTTATGTGTTGGGAGGCTTAGCTTGGATAAGCAAATTTATAAATAAAAACAATAGTGCTTGTTTAAAAATAATAATTGTTAAAGTAAAACAAGAAAATCTTGATTTTAGTATTATGTAGCTTTTGAGGTGAAGTATATGCATTTTTTTCATAGAAATGTGTATAGTTATTTATTTGTGTATTTCCATTGTAAATAGATTTAGTTGCAGATGTAAATATTGCATGTGCTTACAAACCTCCTGAGATCTATTATTAGTCTTAGAAATCTTGAAAACCAATTCCCTAAATACCTTGCAAAAGAGCTCCGTATATAAAAAAAAAAATACATAAATAAAAAATAAAAAATCTTTCCAGCATAGATGAGGCCCAGACTGGAAACAGTCAGGGATATTGGTGGCAATGCCAATGAACAAGTTTGAAGCGTATACTTCTCTGTTCTTTGCAGGGGACTGTTGAACTATCCAAGACTTTTCCCTCTGTCTCTCTGACTCTAATTGTGGTGGTCTTATATAGGCAGTCAAAATGCATACAGTTTCAGTTCGTACATCATTTTTTCATTTGCTGTACAGTATCACTAAGCCTGTCTTTATCCTCAGTTAAATACTGTGGTTATATTTTCTTCTGATATAATGTTTGTTCAATATCAGTAGTTGTACAATTGCGACCATAAACTCTTTCCAGAAGGGATGGAAATTGTGCATTTAAAAGCTTTGCACTGTTTTAATTTTTATTTTCTTAAGGCAATTTCTGTTTTGTTCAGAATAGGCATTGTGGGTTTTTTTTAAATCTTTTTTTATCTTCAGTATACTGTACATTGATTTCTTAAAGAGCAAGCATTATCTATCTGACAAATGTAAAATATTACTTTGCACACATCAGTAACACAAATACTTACTAAATTAGGAGGTAACTCAAATTCTTTCTCTTTGTGTTCTTGGATTGTTGACAGTTGAAGCTTGGAGTAAGTAGTCATGCGATGTAAACTGGAGGGAAGATTTGTTTACTTATTTGAAGCTTTAAATTGTTTTAAACATTAATGCTTTAACAGTGGACCATGTCGACAACTACAGTAATTGCAAGGTGACAAACCAGCTGTCCTTGTTTAGTTTCCTCTTCTCATCACCATGATTGCAGACTTCCTGACCCTCAGGGGGATGAGGCTTAGGGAATGCTTAACATTTTCTAGAGTACGTTTGATCTTTTCAACAGTGTATCGGCTTCTTTTGTGGTATTTTGGCATGAGAATCAGCCAGTACGAATATACCTAAGCCATGGATTTGTAACAGGGGTACAACTGGTTTTAAGTTTTAGATGGAAGATGCAAACTAGTAATAGTATGGGACTTTGTGTAAGTGATGTTGCAGTTCAGAGTTGTTGAAAACTGCGCATGATACCGAATCTAGGGTTTCCTTCGGGAGTTGGCGCTTGTTTTGTCTATGAATGCTCATCAGCTCTGTCTTGACAGTTTTATTAAATGGGCTATTGAAGAGTTAGAACAGCCTGTGGTGATCACTACAGATGCATTACCTTTTGTTGTTGCTGTAGCATGGCAATATATCGCCGTGTAATCAGGATACTGATAATCGGGATTGCTACTTAAATGGGATACAACTCTGGGAGACAGTTCTCTATTTATGTTGTTTAATTGGAACGTCACTTTGTTTAATTGAGATACCGTATTTTCAAATGATGAACAGAGATCGCTTTTCAGAGCAAGACAGGTCACGCAGCACAGTGCAGCAAGTATGTGAGTACACTGTGAATTGCGTTGAACCACGTTGAACTCTTGAAGAGTAGTCTCCTGCGGTTTTTCCGACTGCTGTTGCAAAGAAAGTTGGCATGTCAACATCGCAGGTACAATTTAATTTTGTTTAGGAATAAAAAAAAAGTTGTATTTTAAATGATTTATTTAACATTTCATTATAACATGATGGGATTTCATTATTTTTCTTTTCATTAAGAATAAAAAAAAGCGTGACAGGTTGTCTCGACTGCCTCTCATTTAATTGGGACAACCGCTTTTTCAGTATATTTTTCCTTCTCCCGAGGCGTCCTGATAAAGCGCTGCTGACTATGTTTATTCATCATTGTTTATCTGGGGAATTAAAAAAAAAAAAAAAAAAAAAAAAAAAAAAAAAAAAAAAAAAAAAAAAAAAAAGCTTGAATGTGCAACCTGCATTTGTGCACTCGTCAGTGTGCAGAATGTGTGTAGAGGGCAGGCTTTTCTCTAAAAACCTACTTCAGGTTGTTTGACATGCAGCAACAGTGGTACTCTAATTGAAATGAATGACTGTTTTATGGGGTTAAGGTAGTTACTTTAGATAAGGTAGTTTAAGACTAGTACTAATATGGGTCTGTTCTCATCATGGATGTCAGTCTCTTCTCATCATGGATGATTAAACTGTGAAACCAGCCGACAGTGAGTGGTTAATATAGAAGCTTTAAACTAAACTGACTAGTGTATACATTTACAGTAAACTTGACACAATTTGGAAAATCAGCCCAGTGTTCAAATTGTGTTCATTAGAATAAGTATTACACACAGCATTCATCATCAGCATTTGAGATTTATATTTGCCTTTAGCAGAAACAGATAAAATTATGTATGTTGCGTTTTCGATGCCTGTTGAAAGATGTTCATGCAGTTAAAATAAGCATTTTGATGCTGGTTGAATTAAGAGTTTTGGCAGTCTCTTCTCATCATGGATGATTAAACTAAAATGTCTGCTTGTCTTGACTTGAGATCACCGCAGCTTCAGATAACATGCTTCGTGATTGAAGGTCGAAATATTTTGAATTCTAATAGGCTGCCAAATGAATTGCCTGAAATAGACTGTAAAATTTCAAGGCTTCCTTTTCCATCTGCAGTGAAAAGAACCATTGGGAATGGCTGAGCTTGATGATCATAGAATTACTTGATGGTGATTCTAAACCCCTCAAAGAGAAGTTGCTATGGAGATCCAGTTCCAAACTGTGAAATGATTCACCTTTGAAAGGCTTGAGGGGCTGAAAACTGAACACATCATTGTTCAGGTGGCCATCGGTTAGGAAATTGCTGGTGCCTGTGCAATCAGCACTCCTACGATAGTTAAAGATCTAAAAAGGTTTGTTCTCTGAATGATGTGGGACAACAGTGATGTGCATAAGATAGCTTCTTTCAATCACAGCCTACTCAGCCCTGCTCTTAAAGTGCAGTGAAGAAAATGAAAAGGATTTTTTTTTTTTTTTTTTAAAAGCTTGTGCTGTATTCATTCTCTAGCTCAGTCACACAACAGATGTATAAATTGGAAATTTCATCCTGTGCTCTCAGAATAATTGACTTCCTCATTTTATATTTGTATGTGATGTAATAAAATAGATGTAAACATGGTAACATATACCAAGTCGTAACATACTGTATTTCAAGAATCAAAACATTTAGCCAATCGTCTCCTCAGATGGTGCTTTTCAAATTTATTTAAGATGATTACAAATAGATTGGAAGATGTAAGCTATTTATTTGTACCTCACATCAAGCTGTTACAGTTATTGATTCATGGAGTGCCTGTGTTGTTGTATTCCCTGCATTGTGATCACGGTGAATTACAGAATGTACTAGTGACTGTATTTCTAACCTCTTTATCTAATTGTATCTTCCCGTTTAAACATTTTAAGGCCAGAGCAAATATGTCTCTTGTGGATTCAAATTCAGCTCTTACGTTTGCAGTGTCTTTTACAGACCTCGGCTTAACAACTCGATCCTTAAAGACTAAGTAGCTGGGCTCAGAAAAATAGCGTTACGCGTCCCCATGTGTTGCTGCAACTATTTAAATAACGTACCTGTAATTTTTCTTTTCATTGTTAACATCCTGACAACTTGTTTCAAAGCTCTTTTCAAAATGGCTGCTCTAGTGCACAGAATAGTGATAGGATTATTGCCCACATTGTCAAACAGGTAGAACAGCAATAACAATCCATGATGTGGTATGGAACAGAAAAGCCAGAGTACTTGTAAATTGCTCTTCCTGCAGTGATTTATTTAGAGGACAGATCTCAAACTCCAGTGCACTACAGTGGCCATTTTGAAAAGAGCTTTGAAACAGATTTTAAAGTCATAAGTGTAAAAAGTTTTCAAGATGTTAACAGTGCAAAGAAGAATGACAGGTACGTTATTTAAACAGTTGTAGCAACACGTGGGGCCGTATAACGCTCTATTTTTTCGGAACCCCGCTACTTACTCTTTAAGTTAAGCTATTAGAGACCTCTAATAGAAGTACAAATCATTTTATTTTGATAACCTGCGTTACAGTGGCTCTTGGGTATGAAACCTGAACGCTGTAAGTAGTAATAGGATCATGTCTGTTTAGTTTCCAGAGTAACAGAACGACATTAAAGCTCCATAGAAGAAGGTTACACTGTTATAAAAATACCTGATAAATTGCTTTTTTGAGACTTGTGTTGTAAAAACAAAACAAAAAAAAACTCGTGCAAGAAAGTAGTGTACATTTGTTTGGTGTGCTATTTCCTCAGTTTCGTGTGATAACATACAAAGGATGTTGCATGATACCGTAATGCTGTAATTTGTACAATTATATAGTTGACATGTTGTCTTGAGTATTACTCAAACCAGTTTAAACATGATTGATATGGCTCTGGAATGTATATTTTGGTCTATGCTCATTTTGTAGTAAATGACAATTTCACTGTACTTCAAAGGGACAACATATTTTTAAATATATCTTTTTTTTTTTTAAACCAGAAAAATTACTTCTGCAGTTTGTAAAACAGTTGTTACTTTGTCTTATGCAAAGCTGTGATCTTTTGTAAATTACAGGTATGATGAGAGAGAAAGAATGTGAGAGTTACAGTATAGTGTTTCTTTTTTTTTTTAAATTCAGACATTTACTCGAGGGGCTAAATAAAAGGCAATGCTATGCTGCCTATATTTGAAATTAAGTGAATTCTTCATTCCTGCACCAAGAAAATATTTTCTTATTTACATTCATGGGATTTAGGCTACTGATCCAGAAATACTGTACCTGTATTAACAACCAAAGATGTGAACACATACAATCATTTCTAATGCCTGTTTAAAATACTGGCTCTTTAAAATGCTGCTGCTTCATAATGTTGTAGTACAAAAGGAGAGATTTATTGCAGATTCCGGTAACAATGGTTGAAGTGGTGTCTATCTTGCAAGGCAAATTTCAACACAAAAAAATGATTGTAGTTGGACCAAAGTGGAGGAATTGTTGATTGGTCAGTCATCATCAACACTCCACTCTTGCCTATTGTGACAGTTCTAAAGCATTGTAATATTAAACACTTAAAAAAAAAAAAAAAGATTATATATATATTCCAATTAGCAAAAAGTTATTTAGTATGTTATTGTTAAGAGGTTACTAAATTCACACTTCGATTTACAGAAATGTAAAAGTTGCTTCACAATATCTTTAGAACAGATCTAATTTATTTGTAAAAGTAAAGCATCACATTTATAAATCTAGCATGTGGTGTTCCAGTAGAAAATATGTTGCACTGACAGAAGGCTCTTGAGATTCTTTTGAAGATGAAGGCTTTTGTTCAGTCAATAAAGGCACACCTGCTCTTGGTCTTTTTAAAACATACAGTAACTGAAGTGGTAAAATGTTAAATGCCACGATAGACTTGACTTCGGAGCCAGTGTTGTGTTTTTTTATTTTTTATTACAGTCTTCCTTGTGGCTTTGTTTGGCGCCACAGTCTAAGTGCCGTCTTCTAAAGGCCTGACTGGATGTAGCCGTTAAGGGACTAATTGTGGAGATTTCCCTTTTTTTTCTTATGCATAAAGCACTGCTATTAAGGCTGAATGGAGATGGTGTGAAGTATGGGTTAAATTGGGTGAAATTAAAGCAAATTACTTTGGAATGAAGAACTCTGAAAATAGAAGCTGTCTGTGAATGCAATGTGCTTGATGATTAGCTGCTGTAGACCAAGTATAATAGAAATATATATATATTTTTTTTTAATACAAATTTGCTTGTGTAATTAAACAAGGGGTGGTGTCTTTTTTGTGTAGCTTTTAACTGATCATTTCTGAAGTAAGATACACAAGAACATACAGTAAAAAAAGTTATGAACGAGAGGAGGCCCATCAGTGCTCATCCTGCATGTTAAAATACTTACAGTGCTTTATATTACTACTAATAAGTCATTATACATAGGCAGGTTTATGATTTTACAGTTTTAACCAATAAACACAGATAGAACAAGAATACCATCGAAGGGGAAATTACTAAACACTTAATAGCAGTTTTATATTTATTTATTTTTTAATTTATTTCAGACATAGTATACTTGTCAGAGAAATGCATTGGTTTCTAGTGATGAGTGATTATCACTTTTACAAGTCGATTCGATATTTTAAAATAATCCCGATTATTGTAATAACATCATTCTCAGGGGGGGGAAAGTAACAAAAAGGTTCCTGATTAAATGTTTTTTTTTTTTAAATTTCTACTTAAAAACTGCAATAAAACTTCAATAACTTTTTTCAACAGCACTTTCAAACCTACAAAACATACAGTATGCATTATATTGAAGAGTAATAATAATAATAATAATACATGGCTGGCAGTTTATTAACTCATTAAATATAACATAATACAAAAAAGTGGCAGTCTGAAACAAAATATTATAAAAAAAAATTGCTAATTACAATTTTTATAATATTGAAATGAAACGTAATACAATAAATAGTAATTGGAAACATTTTTGTTATATATAATGTAGGAATTGTTAGAATCAACTTTCAAGGCTTAATTTACTTCCATTGCTGCAGAACAGCTGTAAGTTGTTAACCCATTACTTGTTCCCTGAAAAAGGCCTTTTTGTATAACTCTGAAATGTACATTATTTTTCAGTTTTTGGTAACCTAAACTTTTTTTTTTAACCTCTGGCAGTTTACTGCTTACCTTTGTACCATTTCAGGTTATTCACTGGACTTGAACTGCTTAAATTTCAATAAAAACTGGAAAAATTGAGGTGTTCTAAAACTTTTGACCGGTAGTGTGTGTGTGTGTGTGTGTGTGTGTGTGTGTGTGTATATGTGTGTGTGTGTATATATATATATATATATATATATATATATATATATATATATATATATATATATAATTTTTTTTTTCTTAAACCAAACTAAAATGAGAAACCGAGTCAACAATAACAGATACATAAAAGTGAAAGTCCCAGTAAAACAATACGATAACTTTGGGTGGCTCCCTTATAAATGCATATTTATATCGAAATCCATGAACCTTCAGTTTCGAGGGTGATTGATCTGATATGGACTGACCCTATATTTATATAATGTAATATCCGCCTCTTTTCTCTTGCGGAATGAAACGTCATTAATAAGGTTATTGATACATGTTGCAGTATTTAAACACTCGCTCACCTTCTTTCTCTGACAAGTATTTATACCGTAGAGTTCTGATACTGCGCTACGCTCAGTGTATGTATTTGTTCATGGCGCCATTTTGTATGCATTATGGGAGCTTTAACAGGAGGACAGGTCTCGAGGTTCCCTTGACTACAGGTGCCAGAGTGAGAGCAGCTTCCATGGCTGAGTGACGCAAAACCGCTGGAACGCGGAAGTAACTTTTATGATGAGGTGAAGTTTTATAGTATAATAATCGATCGAAATTGTACAGTTCAAAGTTGGTTTCTGTGTTTAAATTAATAATCGGAAATTAACCGTATTTTAGATTAATCTCTCATCACTATTGGTTTCCTTTTGGGTGATATCCTTTTGATAGTCATTTATTGAATTTAAAAATAAAAACAACCACAATTTTCTATAAACAGTGCTGATCAAGTTATTAATGGTATTTTGAAGCCTGTCATGTATGATGCCACAAAATAATCTGGGTATTGCATAATATTTTATGACTACTATTAAAAGCTAAACTTTACAATTTTTTTTTTTTTTAAATATAAAACAGGTCAGTTTTAAGATGCAACATTGAAAATGCATGCTGCACATTTTGGTAGCTTACAGTTCATACATGAACACAGCATACAATAGCAAATCTTTATACCAATCAGTGCATACATTTAGGATTGTAAATTGTAGCAGCAAAACAATAATTCCGCTGATTAGCCCTTTTCCGTTTCTTGTAAGTGAACTGTTTATACTGTTAAGTACCTCTGAAAAAGAAAAAAAGCCAAAACAGCCCTGATTAGTCAAAGAGTAATTGGATAACTTCATTTTAGCAAGAGAATGAATTGCTTGATAACAGCCTACACCGAAGTGCAGTGGTACTGTTCAGCTGAATGCATAACAGACTGTTATTGGATCTTTCTGTAATATGGGTGTAACGGTAATCCCCCCATTTGTCTTCATTATATTGCCAATATGGTGCTTTATACCAAATTTCCAGACATATCTACAGTGAAATCGGTCACTGTTTAGAGAGTGGAAAAGTGAAAGATCCATATTGTTTAAATAACTAGAACAATCTACACTTTGATTACTAAATTGGTGCCACAGGCACAAAAACAAACAAGATTTTTTTTTATTTATTTTTTTTTATTTGTCTTTAAAGTTTGCTGCACAACCGCAGTATTTCCAAACTATGTTCAAGGAAAGGTAATAATAAAACACTTGCAAATATTTTGTGTTAGAATATCGTAGTGCCAAGAAGAAAGGAAAACCTGGTTTGTTGTATGTAATGTTTCGGCTTCACATTTGGTAGTGATAAAGTAAGAACCATTTTTGCCCCCAACAGTTCTGGAGGACCTCTTAATCGTTCACATCCTGAAATGCCTATGAGTGTTTGTCCAATAGACTTTTTGAATACTTGTTTATATTGAGGTTTGTAACATCCCATTTTGTTTTCTTTTCAAATGGTTGTGAATGTGACCCTTAATGTATCCACCCCCAGATTCGGCAGTAGGGTTGGGCTCATTTTATTTCCAGACCAGTTTTGTTTCTGAAGTCATTAATTGTGCATGTGCTTCAAGTACATGCTAATGCATGTGAATATTATTTACCTATGTCAATTATACATTAAGAAACCTGTGATTGATACAAGAGACATCTGTAAATTATATTGACCATATTCTAACCTTCAGCTGTCAAAAAGCACTCTGCTTTTCAATGTTCTGATGGTTTACCTATGGTAACTAAATGTAAAGGTAGGGTGCATTATAGTGCCACATCATGTTCTGAAAGGGCAAGAGTCAGAGAGCATACTTAAGCGATATGTGGTTGTTTTTCCCTTCTGTTTCCAGTTGGCAGTTTGAAATTATGGCCCTAACTGCACTTTAAATCTGTGATAATAGCATGTGTTTCTAATAAGGGCCAGCACCATTTTGTTAGGTTTGTGTGAATAGTTGTCACTCATGTGACAAATGCACCGTCTTCTGCTCTTTTGGATGGCCTTAAACCCATACCCTGGAATCAGGGCGATGAAATTAGCTGCTGTGTAAATTGTGTGCCTAAGTGGTTCATTATCTAATCACCATCAGGACCATCGCAACAAAGCAGATTGATTTAGAGAAGAGAGACTGATTTCAGCCTTTCTTTTTTTTTTATGCTCCTGAATGTTGTGATTCAGTAAAGGTTTTTTTTTTTTTTTCTGTAGTATTTTCAATACTTGCACCACGACTAAAAATCCCCATGAATGTGGACATTTAAGCAGCAAACTAAATCGGCTGTTTTTTTAGAACTAGTTTCTATTTTGTTGTACTTCATACTAATGGTATTGTTAAGCTCCTTAATAGCTCTTTTGAGTTTATAAAAAGTGCAACAGACTTTTGATTAAATAACAGAATTAACCATGGATACCTTACTCAGTCATCCCAGCTGCACAGGTAGCAATCTGGGTGGACTAGAAGTTTAAACCACTATCAACAGCTGAGATGCCGTATACTTACCACTGTTTGTTCAGACCACTGAGATTTTTTTTTTTGTTATCGTTTATCTTATTATTCCATGATCAGTGGTCCTAGTTTACAGTTTAAATTTAAATCCTACTCCTGCTACTGACATTGCAGTCTGACGGTATGCTGGTTGCCTGGTTACCTGCATACAGTACAGTTTGGAAAATACTCTAAATCTGTCTTTCTGTAGAATGTGGAGTAATACAGCAGATACATAAAAGTCCTTTTTTATGAATAATTTAAACATAATTTAAAACTACCGGTTAGAAATATGTCAAGCTATGGAGACATATTGCTTCCTGTAAAGAATTCAAATGTAAAATAATTGTTATTGAAAAGGAGTTGGTGTAAAAAAATAAATAAAAAAAATCACAGTACAAATAGGTGGCTGTTAAAGGTATTCAAATAAGCAATTACGTTTTTAAGCCGTGTGCACAATTTGGAAACTATGGATAAAGTCTGTAGTACAAGCAACATTTGTGAACATCAAATTACATTACTTCTCCTCTAAAAACTTACAACTGCAGGAATGGATGTGTGATTGCATTTAAGATGTATTCACCCCCAAATGTATGTATAAAGCATCTGAATTGTAATACTGAATAAGTGTTTTACACCTGATCTCTGTCTCTTGGCAATTACCAGCTCTGATAATGATGCATTGCTAGCATTCATTATTTGGAATATGTAAATAATGAACCCGTGCTGTTTTCAGGTGCTTTTGAGGATGAAGACATTATCCATGTGGAAGGGTCTGTCGATCCTGTCCGAGACATTGAAATCATCCATGAGGAACTCCGGCTAAAGGATGAAGAGTTTATCATGCCAATTATAGACAAACTGGAGAAAGTGGCTGTTAGAGGAACCGACAAAAAATTAAAACCAGAATATGTAAGTCAAAAATCTAGGGTTCTCATTATGTAAGTTTTTCAGAAGTCCATGCCTGAGGTATGTTTCTTTGCAACAAGATTGAATGTAGAAGTGGTCTATTTTTATTTTATTTTATTTTGCTCATAAAATTCAGAGGTCATAGGCCAGTTGTGGTAGAAATCATTAGTAGTGAGTTACTTATTCAGCTGCTGACCCAGGGTCACACTGCTAGGCTAATGAAAGTGCTTCTACCAGCCTCTTTTCATATAAAGTAATGCTCAATCACTTCACAGTCTTGTCTCACTGATGTTTAATAATACAAAAAGGTGACAGCCAAGGATCATATGCAAAATATAATACCAATGTTTTATTTTGTTTTGACGGTACCTACATTTATCTTCTCTGTATTCTAAGAAAATTGCACTCATTAAATACTCTGTTGTAGAATTCTGTTCACCTTCATAAAGCAAAACAATACGGTCAAAAAGCTTAAATCGCTATGTACTGTGAACTTAGCTGGCGGGTGTGTTTCAGACTATCACAATGACAGATGCAAAAATAATGTCCGTTACTTAGGGATAACTTGATGTTAATAAACTAACTGTCAAACTAAATTAACAGGGCGCCCCTACACACGTTACAAAATGCAGCTCACGTTGCACTTCTGATGATATTGTTGTGTGATAGAACCTGAAAAGTGAGCATCAAGATTTTTCATTCCTAAAAACTGGTGAATTGAACTGGTGACAATCCCCAAATCAGATTTATGAAAAGTTTTTGCTGCAACTACGATATGTAGTAGTCGGATGCTTTTCAATGGGCCAATATACTCTATTGTCCCATCTCACAACTACAGGGGCTGTACAATGGAGATAAAATCGACTTGTTTGGTCAAGTTTTACTTCCCAGAATTCTCTGCCGCATTTTCAAATAGGATTCTGGGTAGGAAAATGAACCTGCTCCTATGTATGGCAGCGAGTAAGGGCTGGATCTACATTTACACTAAATAAAAATGCAAGGGCCTTACCAAGATTGAAAACAAAAGACTGCATATTAAACCAGAGGAGCAAATTCAGGCGAGATAAATACTCCTTTCTCTTTAAAGGTGTTGTGCCCAACTATGAAAGAAAACAAACACCTATTTTTGAACTAAGGTATTGGTACATATCTCCTATAATTTATTTTTTTTATAATATTGCAAAAACACAGAAGTAAAAAGGTGATCCCTGTTTTAATTTAAGAGATTGAAGACATCATTTAAAGCCACCTCCTAATACTATTACAGACTATGAGGAGCTTGGGATCCCATAGCTCAAACTACAGCATATTTAGCAATTTAAACAAACCAGACCTTCAAGGTTTTTTTCTGATAAAATAGGAATAGTAGAGACACCAATTGAAGTGTAAGTGTAGTATTATTAAGGCATGTTCTCTCAAATCTATTGAATTACGCACCTTTTATTTTGTGAAATTTAATTTGGGTTATTGCACAAAATGGTCCTGTATTACTGTTTGCAGAAAACATTGGTTTCATAACAGGTTTTGATAATGCTATATAACCCCCCTCATTCCTTTACATTGTGTTTTACCTGTTCAAGCATGGTTTTGATTCCTGTCCAGAATGCACAGTATAGCTATGCTTCGTGTTCCAAGACATGTTGTAAATCATTTGCAGTGATTAGAGGGCGCTGTGCACATAGTGGGGATTCACGTCTTAGAAATTGCAGATAGGCTGACATACTACTGTCTGAGTGTTAAGACTAGTTATTGACAGATCATGCTAATTTTATCAATGATTTTTTGGGACTTTACTCCCTGTGAAAAATAATCATTCTGTTTCGGTGTTAAGCCACTGAGAAACATGCTGATAAACTTAAACCAAATATTATGTATATATATATTTTTTAATTCCTTAAATGTGTGTACATATAGCTTACAAAATAATTAAAGTAAATCTTACTAGATTTGTACTGCATTACCATAATTTCATTTCATGTTTTCCTAGAAGCACACATTGTTAACTGTGTATTTATAAACAGTAAAACTGGTGAACGTATTTTCCACTAAAGGAACGCACCTGGCACACATGAGTTGTTTCTGGTAGTTTAAGCCCTTTTAGGAAAAATAATTCTTAATGTGTCGTTTTATTTTAGACAATAACTCTTCCTAAGCACGTTTTATAAAATATATATTTAAAAACAAATAATAATGTAAAAATAAAAACAAAAGATTTAAAATGTTTGCCATTTATTTTCTTTAAAAGAAGCCCCTTCATGTAACTTTAGGAATCTGACCGGAAGTACAGTTTTGAGGTATATGCAGCGAGCATCTTCTCCAACAGCTTCAAATACATTTCCATTTAAAAAGAATTGACCTTTACCATAATGTGTGTTTCATATAGAAAAATGAGACCAATGAAATTATAGCTATATATGTATAAAATTTACTGGAATCATTTTATAAGCACCATATACTTTAAAACAGTGTGTTCTATTCCTCTTTTTTGAAGAATTTGTTACATTTAGTAGCATGGATAAGCTTGTATGTCTAAGTTTAATACAACAGAAACTGCATTCAAGCAGTGAAATATCACCCAGTAAGACAAAAGATGTGCATTCAGCTGTCTCTATGCGATCAATTGTAGGTCTGGGCATATGTAAGCTTTGACCACTCATTAAATTAATGAGCTGGGCTATTTCACCTGCTGGACCCATTAGGACTGTTTCCCCAGAATAATCCTCTCCTACACCGGTTTTCATACTGGCTGCTGGAGAAGCCATTCATTATTTGCAGGTGGCCACTGACATACATAATTGCTGACAATTTTAGGCAATGAATAAAAACGATCTACATTACTTGTCAAAGGTTGTATATGTGGTGCCAAGTGAAATCTATGGGAAACCTTTTTAGAGTTGAAAGAATGGTTCTTATTAAATACATTTTAGAATGTTTGTATTTGACACACTGAACAGAGTTTGATTTTAATAAAAATGAAAAGGCTTGTTATTGAGAATCATTTGTTGATTGTTCAAATTACTTACATTTATTTTTATTTCTCTGCATTGCCTTTTTGCCGGAAAACCTGTTGGAAGTACAGCAGGGTTTTGAATAAGACATTTATTTGGAGAATGTTTTTGTTCCAAATGTAATGTTAGAACAGCATGCAACTCTCACTTTAACAGCACTGCTCTCAGTAGCAGCTTTTTGTATGTTTACAGTAGTTGCAGTATTGGAAGTTGTGGAATGCACACCTTAAAACACCTGAACATGGTTCTGATAAATTACTGAAATGAAAGACCAAATAAACATTTTCCCTAGAAATGCAAGCACTTCCACAGTTTAAATCAATTTGGCAACTGCACATTCATTAACGACAGTGCTTTTTCAACAAACCCATTTGAAAAAATATGCATAGGCAATTCTTAACAAACACATGACCCTTAAACTTTCTCTGTCTGCCAGAGAAGCTGAGTTTGACCTCTCCAGACCTGTGTACCTTTTATTAACACCTGCCTGTTAGGAGAGCCATGCCACACGCAGCTTTCTGTTTCATTGCTGCGAAACTGATGAGGAAAATCTCGAAAGGGTTCAGTTTGTGTCACTTGCCGTTTGCTGTTTCCATTTCACAGACGATTAATCTTTCTGTGAGGAAAGGCCAGAGAAACAAAGTGCATTGGGCTCTTCCTGCAGTTGCTCCTTGTGAATGCACACTAGCTCACTAACTAAAAGGCCTTTCGATTTCCCGTGGAGAGAGATGTTCTGAAAGTGAATGCAGCTGGTTGGAGGGCAGCAGCGTGAGGTTTTTGCCATTGTGTAATTGAGGCTTTGGCAGATTTCTTTCTTTTTTTTATCTGCATGTGGGGGGGGTGGTAGAGTCGGGGGAGGAGGGGTGATGTTGACAAAAAATGAATGTGATATAAAGAAAGCTTTGACTAGTTCTGCTAATTTCTGTGGGGCTGGATCAACAATAATAGGCTCAATTTCTTTACAATTTTTATAACTTACTCCCTCCCATTTTCCGACCCATTCCCACTCCCTGAATAGCAGTGTTATCTTGCCTGCGGTCTTTACCCACAATTTATGAAATAATGAATATGGCAAATCACTCGACTGGCCTAGCTTTTTTTTTTTATGGAGTTGTAATTTAATTGGTAACTTAGGCTTACAGTCCACATTATATTACATGGAGTAATTTTTGGTGAAAGAAATAGGAATGAGATTAATACTCAAGTTTTTCTAGTATAGCTACATTATTTCAAATGTTCCCTTGCTTCAAAATGTTAGATATTTTCAGAAGCAGAAGAATCCAGTGCTCATTATTAATCAAACATCTTGCATCAAGTTCAATTTAAAGCATTTGTTCATGATACAAATGTTCTTACTGCCTGCATGCAGTCTTTTAATATGATCATGCATTGTTCACTTTAGCATTAGAATGCCATGCATTTAGGAAATAATTACCCACTATCCTGCTGAGTTTACATTCTTTTTCATCTGCTTTGATTTATTTTTCATTCTTTTTTTTTTACTACTGTACAGGACATAATGTGCAAAATCAAGAACTGGGTAATTGATGAAAAGAAACATGTTCGTTTCTGTCGGGACTGGAATGAGAAAGAGGTAGGACTTTGATGTACACGCAGATTTATTAATATGCGTTTGCCTGGTATCTTTTAATCTACGATGCATGTCAGATTCCTCTTTTAGTACAAAATTATATGATGCAAATTGTAATTGTATCTGCTTGCTTTTATCGGACTAATGACATCTGTCCTGAATGTTCACAAGGGACAAGCTTTTAGAGAGACTTTAAATAAAAGATGTCTTTTATCCTTTTTTTTTCTTTGTTAGTAAAATATATTTGATGCCTTTTTGTCTGCTGCAATTTTGTTGACTTCTCCACCTCTTAATTATGCAGATTGACGTGTTGAACAAGCACTTGTTTTTGACTTCCAAGCCAATGATTTATCTGGTCAACCTCTCTGAAAAAGACTACATCAGAAAAAAGAACAAATGGTAGGTTAGGAGAGTTATATTTTTATATTTCAATGTGATGTTCAGTACCCGGAAATACTCCTTGTAAGTTTAACTTTGCAAGTCAAAATATTCCTCAACCTTGCTGTACGAAGAGGATCCACAGTACTCCAATAGATTCGTACCATTAACAAGTGTAGCCTCTACAGATCTATGGATAATCTATATCGGTGGTTCTCAAACTTTTAGGACCACACCATCCTTCCTTTTGTCTGTGGTACTTGATCCAACATGCCACTGGCTTCTCTGTATGTCACTGCTGTTTTCTTTTGCACAAACTATCCATCATAATAAGAGCAAACTTAACACTGTAAATAAGTTTGCTGATTATGTCCAATGCTTAGTAATGTGCACACCACATAGTAAGCTGATAATCAATGTATATCACAAGATGTCGGCAGACTTTGTCCAATAACATGCAGCTTTAAAAAAAGCACCAGTCAGATGCACAGCACCATCTAGAAACTTTGACATGCCATGAGGTGTCAGCAGTAAGATTTTCTTTATATATATATATGTTAAGATGTGCGCTGTCATTTTTAAAACATTTTCTTGAACCTTCTCACGCCCCCCCAGGATACATTCTGCACCCCCTAGTTTGAGAACCACTGATATGTATAATAGATCTTTTTAGATTTGTCTTGGTTAAAATTTCTCAGCTATCCTTCCTCCACAATTTACAAAATATATAACAATGCATAAAGACAAAGCTTAACCAAACTAGATGAATCTTGGGTTAGAAAAGACTAACCTGATCCAATCCAAACAGTGCTCTGAAAGTACACCATCCTCTGCTCTCTGTAGTTCATTAAGTACTTAGAAGCACATGGTTTCAATTTTCCATTTAAAAAAAAAAAAAAAAAAAAAATCTCATTTCCATACGATATCAAAGAGTGAGAAGGCTTTAAACTGAAAAGTAAACATTTGTAGACTGGAAGCCAAAACAATAATGAATGTCATATGGGTAACTCCAATAAATCATTAGAATAATTTTCATTGAAAATGCTGTTGTCTGGAGTCGTCCTGCTTAATGTTTAGTTTATCCATCATTAAAATAAATTCAAAGGTGGTGCAAAGAACACGTTACTTTTGTTTTTGTTATTAGTGTTCTTATAAATTGTTAGGTAAGCACATTTGTTTTGCAATACTGTACAGTATGTTTACCTAAAATATCCCTGCTGGTAGTGAATTCAAAGTAGACCTTAACCATGGTTTCCTGACTGATAGTGGAACTTCACAGGTTAATTTTCTTTTACAACAGACAGTCCTGTAAATTTAGATGATTCATATGTTTTAAAAATCTGCTGTCATCAACAGGAAGGCACTTTTTTCTTTAGTATTTGTTATTACCTGACCTGAGTGTAATAAATCTTGAACTGTTTTATATGCTTGTATGTTGAGGTGTCCCGAGGCCCACTGTAACAATGCAGACATCAAAGTTTATTTATCTGACATTTGATGAGTCAGTTCCCTTGTCCATAAAGCTCCTCACACCTGTACTAGGATGATTGCAGGTAGGTCTCACTGGTTCTAATTGTACAATAAATGCTATTTCCAGACCCTAATAGTAGACCGTCTGCAAGGGAGACGCCAGTCTGTGATTTAGCTGTCGCCAGGCGCCCTGTGTTTTTCTGATGATGACATGGTTATAGGCTATTCAAAGCAAACCATCAAACACATTACAATCTTTGCATTTAATATGAAAAAAAAAAATAGAATTTGACAAATAAGTTCCACCAGCTTTCATATGTGATTTGCATACAACAGTACAACCAATACTTAGGTTTAGGAAATGTGTGCGTATATATAAACCAAGTACAGTATGTACACTATGTATGTAGGTGTGTAACATAAAAAAGCAACTCCCTGCTCATTTGGATTTTAGTATAATTGCAGTTGAAAGATCAAAGCTAGGCCAGTCGAGTGATGTTCCAAAAGAGAATTTACCACATAGCCGTTTTTCTGTCCATTTTCTGCTGCCTGCTGTTCCTATTTTCCCTCAAGCTAGCCGTTGACTACCCCCTGGTCATCCCTGCTCGTAAAAAATGATTGAGGAAGTATTTGTCATGTATTTATGAGTGGGAAGCATTGCGTGATAGAGAAATGGCATCTACTGGAGCCGAAAAGAGATTGCCATTTTTCCTTTTGTTCAGCTGCTCTGCCATGGCTCTAATGCCCTGTTTATGCAGCATAGTTTTTGTATTGGAGAGTATAAAATAAATTACTTCACCACAAGGAATGCAAACAGATGGTCTGTCGTCTGGTGCAGCGTCACAGTAAGTCTAACCAATGTATAACCTCCATCGCTTGTTTTTACACCATTAACGTGTTCATATTCGACACTGTCAAAAGAATAGACGCATTTTTTTTTTTTTTTTTTTTAATTGTTGAGACCCTCCATACCATAATCTCAAAGCCCCTGATATTAAATTGTAATAAAAGCTAAAGGTTAATAATGGAGTGTCTTTAAATACCTACTGGCTACAAAGTCTATAAGAAGATATGTCTACAGTAGGTGAAGCGTTTGGGGGAAAATACCTATCCTACAGTGTCTATGCTATACAGTTCCAGGGAAAGATCTGTTTAAAATAGCCTGCTGAACAGTTTTGTAACCATGCTGTGCTTCATACTAACAGTACAATAAAATACCCTGAAGATTAGGCCATTGTATTTTCTAAGTAGATGGATTGACCTTTTAAAAAAGATGGAAGAACTGGAATTGCTCCAAGCAAGTACTCACTGGTTTTACCAGAGTGTTGAATTAGTCACTCACTTGATTTACAATTAGGGCTTAGCCTCTGAAGGGAAGTTGACAAAGCTGCTGTGCCAGTTACTGAGGTTCTCTTATCAGAGGGTAGTTTCTAAAGAGTGGGGGTTGTTTTTAATCAAAGCTAAATCTTGATAAACCTGGCCTACAGGTGGTGCTGTTACCTGGTTTCAAACTGTTAATTATGATAAACAAGCTTTCTGGAGGGTTTTAATGTTCCAATAAATACTAAAACATCTCCAGACATCAGATATAAATGCTGTGTGCTGCCATAGTCTGCTTTTTGGTAACTTCATAATTTATTCAGAAAGTAGTCGCAGGTGCACAAACTGGAAAAAAAAGCAACACAAACAAATAAAGCGAATGAACATGACCTGTATTCAGATCACCAGCCTTTTACTGTTTAAGAATATCGGTTTCATCTGATCAGACAAGTGTGATTTGCCACTAGTTGTGGTCTTCTCATTAATTGTCCAGTATCACATCTCACTCCACAAACAGGTCAATATTTGGATACCAGATATTACCAATTAAGATCATGATAGCTTTTCATAACAACTCCATGTTTTCAGGAAGTGGTGTATTTTACTACTGAAAGAATGTCATAGTGTGTTTTTCCAAAGCTTTGGTCACAATAGCTAGTTTAAGTCTGTGATGCTGTAAAACATTTAACAGATGGGATCTAATGAGGTTCTTTAGGTATTTGTTTATTCAGAAAAGGCCTGGGGGTCAGGTAACCTAAAGATAACCTAAGAATAGGTAACCTAAGAGTACTAAATCTGGTTCTTTACAAATCTCTAATTTTCAGGTTGTGATATTGAGTTGTAAGAGGACAAAGTGACCCTTTGTTGTAACTTGGGAGTGTCCATTATTCTCTGTTCTTATCACTAATTAGATCATAACTTTCAGTATTTGATCTTTGAGCCCAAGCTGCCTTGAGGTTATACAGTGTGTTCCTCTTAATTGGGGCACATTTATTGCAAGCAAGTTTGCCCAAAATACCAGATTCGAAACCCACTTTCTGCTTCTGAGACCAGATCAATTTGTTTAAGCTGGATTCATATACTTGGACAAGCTGCTGTGGTTTTTTTTGGTGAGAAATGTTTGAACTTTTTTTTTTTTTACCTTTTTACAATATTCCATATAAAGTTAAAAAGCTTCCTACTACTACTATAGATATTAGCTTTCTCTAGTAATGTATTTCTTTAATTGGAAAACTTGAGTTTCTTATAAAAAAATATATCATCTCCAGTTGTATGTCAGCCAGAAATGAGTATTGGATAAGAAGGACGTTACTGCTGTGGCAATATCATCATATCCTGGTGTTAAAACCATTAATTGCAATTAGGTTTACTTATGTAAATAACATATAAGGTTAAATTAGTGTTTTATAACTAAGTCATTTATAGAAATAACTATAGTATATTTTAATTATATATATGTGTGTGTGTGTGTGTGTGTGTGTGTGTATATATATATATATATATATATATATATACAGTATATATATATATATATATATATATATACAGTATATATATCTATACAGTATATATATCCTAATGGCATATAAACATATTTTGATCATTTTTATAGCTATGTAAAGTTATTTTTTAATCTTTGAAATAAGGTTGTAACAAAATGCACATGTCACAGCAAGTGTCCTGTAGTGGTCCAGTTTAATGAGCTCAATAAATGTATTTCATGTGCACACTTCCAGCTTGTGAAAGCTTGTTATCAGAATGATTGTTGAACTGTTATGAATGGAATAGGATGTTGAAACTGGGCATGATTGGCTGATGTTACATATGTCCTTGATTACCTTCCTTTGGCTTTTATTCTAATAAGTGACATTCTTTGTACTCCCTTGGAAGGCTAGACAGTCTGACACGGGATGAGAATAAATATTGCATGTGGTACACATTAAGCTGTCATCTGAGACAGCGTTTATAAAAAAGTAACTGGAAAAATTCATAAGAAATTATGCTGTGCTACAGTTTTCTGTGTCTTGTCGAAATTGACACATTTGACGTACAGTCAATTCTCGTTAAAACAAACTCTGATTTAGAATAATGTCACTAGCAGTTGCTTATTGTAAATTACTATGCAGTATGAATTTCCTGTTCGTGCAAATTATTTTGGAACCCCTCCCAGGGAAGGAAAATGTGAATAAAATGGAACACCCTAGTTTGAACCTACTGATTGCAAAAGATATTGGGAAATGTTTTCCCTTGCATCCATATTAGCGCCGTTGTACTGTATTTTAGTGCTGTTTGAAGACTACAGATCCCCATATTGCTCACACAAAAACGTGCACTGTCCTTGCCGACAAAAGTGGAGGTGTTTAAAACCATACAAGAACAAGAAATATATTGCTACAGATTTCAACATTCCCACAATTTGTCTAAAAACGGGATACAAAAATCTAGGCTTATGAACAGCAAACTGTGGATGCAAGTCGTGAATGTTTCTGATTTGCTCGATACCCTGATGTTGAGGACGCCTTGTTTTGGTGGTTTCAGAATCTCTGATCAGAATGGGAGATGCAGATGTCAAGTGCAGTTCATTTGCAATGTATACTTTTTAAAAGTTAACTTATAGCTGTATTTACAATTTAAATGCACTGTTCTTTTACATTTTTATAATACTTGTCATTGTTCTATAATTGAAATTTGATTTCAGTGTTACTGTAACTTCAATAAACACTGACAGTATGCATTTTGGCTTTAGATTCCGGATAATACAAATTACGGATACAAGGATTGTTTGTTCCTGGTCCCTTAAAATTTGCGTTAATGAGAATTTACTGTATTTTAAAATCTATCAGCAGTGATTGGGCTACATATTTGCTTTCTTGAGTGAATATTTGTCTCTGAAGTCTATGACCAGAATCCTGCTTAAGTTTTATACGTTAAGTACCATTATATTAATATGATAACACCATGTAACACAATTTTTGTTCCTGGGTAGTAAGTGTTATTTCCTAATTGCTTATGCCTCAAAAGTATAAAAATTGGCTATTATTCCCCACAAACTTTGCTTTGTGACCAGGACAGTGATATTTTGAAATTTACCTATTTCCAATGAGAAAACAGGCGAATTTGTGTCTTTTCGTTCACATAAAGTCAGAAAAAAACAACATATGAATCCAAATTAACATATATTTATACTAAAGTAATACAAAAATGACTACAAAAGATTTAGAAGTGAGTAGTTTTTCGAGATTTACGATTATACTGTAAATCACTTTCACGAATCAGCCCCCAAATGTAGTCTCCCATCATGTTCTCGTTATACTGTCCTTGGTAGCGGCGTTCAAAGTCCATTATAACCTGGTGGAAGCGCTCGCCTTGCTCCTCCGAGTACGCTCCCATGTTCTCCTTGAATTTATCAAGATGAGCATCAAGGATATGGACTTTAAGGGACATCCTACAGCCCATTGTGCCGTAGTTCTTCACCAGAGTCTCAACCAGCTCCACATAGTTTTCGGCCTTGTGATTGCCCAGGAAGCCCCGAACCACTGCGACAAAGCTGTTCCAAGCCGCTTTCTCCTTACTAGTGAGCTGCTTGGGGAATTCATTGCACTCCAGGATCTTCTTTATCTGTGGTCCGACGAAGACATCGGCTTTGACCTTTGCCTCAGACAGGTCCGCTGTGGCCAGTCCCGCCTGTGGTAGAGCGCCTTGGTGTCCCTGCTGTCCCAAAGGCAAAGATAGCAGGGAAACTTGGTAAAACCGCCTTGGAGACCCATCAGGAATGCCACCATTTTGAAGTCTCCTATGACCTTGATGCCATCTCAGAAAAATGCAGATATGTATCCACTTAGGCAGCTGGAACTAAACTGAACTGGTGGGCTTAAGGCCCCTGTATTTATACTACTATTTATAGTACTGGAAAGTTCTCAGCACTGAATCTATCTGGAATGTTCTAGAAAATAGGTAAATTTCAAAATATCACTGTCCTGGTCACAAAAGTAAAGTTTGTGGGGAATAATAGCCATTTTCTATACTTTTGAGGCATAAGCAATTAGGAAATAACACTTACTACCCAGGAACCAAAAAATAAATAAAAAAATTGTTACATGGTGTAATTAAAACTTCAAATGAAATGTTACGTTGGTGACTTAAACATACAGAACAGACTATTGTATTATGAACCTACATTTCTGCACAGATATCTATAATATGCATCTATAAATAAATAATGCTGTAATGCCACTACATTTGTCAGCAAAAATAATTTAAGTATCTCCATTATTTAATTACCGTGAACTGACAACATTTAGCTTAAAAAGAAAAATAACTTATCCAGTCCCTCCCATTCCCTACTCAAACCTCTAATGATCCTTCATCATGCCTTTTGATTTGCAGGACAGGTTAAGTAAAATACAAGTAATCTGCAGGCAGCGGCAGTGGCTGCACTGATGTCTTCAAAAGAATTTACTGCTGGGAGGATGAAAAGCTTCCCACAGAGCCGATGACTTTCCAGCTGCAAATCACATCATGAGCTTGTGCACTTTTTTTTTTTTTTTCAGAAGAAAAAAAAAATCACAATAGAACACATAAGAACATTCAGCGAGGCCTTGTTTAGATTAGAAAAAAAAAAAAAAGATTGTAAGGTTATTTAGTTGGTGCATCAGTGCATAGCATCACAGTAAAATGGGAAAGTCTAGCAGAGACATTTCAAATATAAATAACTTGCTGGATTTGCAATATCAGTAAGAGGTTACTGTGCAATATTAGTATTTACACTGAATTGATTGTTTGCTTAGCACATTATTGGCATTCCTTTCTAATAAAATTGTTTACTGTGGGAGTGTCTGTCTTCTGGTCATTGCTTTACAGTTTTATGAGCTCTTAGTGGTATTCAGCAGTGAATTGCATTTCAAAAGGGTCATTTATACCCAGGTGTTTTGCCTCTTTCGTCAGTTCCTTTTATGGGTTTACCTCCCTAATCACGATGAATCCATTTGTATGCATGCAGGTAAATGCACCTACAAATGCAGGGCAGCTCAAGCAATTTGATCAGGTGCCTGCACCTGTACTTTGGGCAGTTAATTGTTTTCCCCCTACTGTAATTTGAGGACATCAAAGGATTCATACAGCTTGAGGGAACCACAGGCATGTGGGAACTCTCGAATGATTCCTGTACTGAAAAGAAGAAAAAAAAGAAATTGTGTGACGGGTGGGTTCTTAGATTTATTTTCCTTCCATTTGTAGTTCTCTGTTTCAAATATGCAATGTTTGAGTGTTATCAGTACTGCATACTATTTCTAGTTGCTGATGCCAATAAATAAAAAAACATCACGTGATTAAAATGTTTGTGCTTATATCAATTGCTTAGCCTTAATTCAGCTGTAGACTGAAACAATTGTGTATTATATACAATATGTTTTTAAAAGCTGTAGCCTAATTAACAGGTATTTACTGGGCCTTTAGCTGTGCCTTTTTGGTAATCGTAGTTAAATCCTCATTAGTGTGACAGAACATGTGGAGCAGTCTAAAGATAATCGTTTTGCTAGTGTCAGTACTGAGTGACATTAAAAACCTCTCTATAGCAGGGACACAGTGTCACATTTGTTTGTTAACCCGGTATCGTCTGGTGAACTTGCTGAGCCTATGGGAGCATTTTCTAGTACCGTAATGTCACTTCTGTCAGTAGATGGTTATGTGGTTGAACTTTTCACCGAGGCTTGAAGATAAAACTGTACCAAGCAACACTTGGAAGTTGTCTATTGGCTATCGCCAATTAGTGTACTCCATTTTACCAACAACAGCTTATACCAATGTGACTTTGTTAATTATTGCTATTTCTACAAGACACAAAATAAAAAATAATACAATTGTATTTTTGTACATGTACCATATGCAGTTTAGAAAATCTTGCTATGTTTCACATTTGGCTGTATATACAGTAATATTGCATGGTATAGAACTACTCTACTCCTCAGTTTATAAAACAGTGTATTGAGAATGCAGTTGATTTTAGTATGTGTGCAGTGTTTTTTTTTTTTTTGTGTGTGTAGAGTGAAATGGCCAATGCTGTGTTTAAAGCTTATGTATTTTTCTGATTTATTTTGTAAACCATATACATGAATGAAAAATCTGATTTTATAAAGTGGATTTTTCCTTTCTGCTGCCAGATAAATAACTATTTTGGAACGTAGTTACATTTCTGAAAATACTGTGTTTTTTAAATGAAATGTAAAGATATGCACACACAAAAAAAAGCTACAAAGTCTCTTACCAAGTCTTATTTGAGCTTTTTAAGCAGATGAATGATTAGCAGAAATAATGACCCTGTCAGCCTTAATCACATTAAAACGTGGTTAACATTTAATTTTTTCCACTTAATATGCAAAAATTTCCACTAGATTTGCAGTGAAGGCCATTGAAATTCCATTATAAGAAGAATAAAAATTTCAGGCATCATTTGTTCAGAGGAGGAGGAGGCCTGGACTAGAAACTGCTGAGTCTTTCTATTATAACTGAATAATTGCACTGCACGCAGACCCACGAATTACAATCTAGACGACGCAGCAATAGGTCAATCCGTACAGTTTTTGTTTTTGTGCCATAGGAAATTGTTGCGCTTGAGAATGTGTTGTCAAAACAGCTGAATGCCCACCGTCACTGCCAAGCATCACATTTCAAACATGATCAAAGAATAAGAAAAGCTGTGGGTTCAGAAGAGCCAAAGTTTAATGCAAATTTGAAGGAATGTAAAACAAACGAAGAAACATGATTGAATTATGGAATACAGCATTTAATTTATTCAGTGAGGGTGAGGTCCTCACACAAAACTCCACAATTCAGAGCCCCTTACAAGGAGCTCTGTAGAGCTATGGGTTTTGGTCTTGCCCTTGACAATGTGAATAATAATTTTACCTAAAATGCATGCACAAGTACATTATATTTAGATGACATGTGGGTGTAGGTTCTCTTTTAAGCTTAAGATTTGAGAGTAGTACTCATGAATCCCCTGCCACCAATGCTACCCGTGACTCCCCACTGAAAGGTTCAGCTTTTCAAACCATTATTTGATAATGAAAAAGTGACATAACTTTGGTTCCTTTTGTAAAGACTAATAAAATGTACCTTAAGAAATACACAATGGGAATGGCAGCAGGAATCCTGAACAAGACTGCAGGAGTTGTCAGTGTGAAAGTGATGTGTAAGATTGTTGACAAAGGATGGGCTGATACATCCGACTGATTCAGCTGTCTAGTGGTTTTGCTCTTTACAAGGCTAAAATAAAATGCATTTTCAAACATTATTTGACAATCTATGGAAAAACCTGAAGTGTTATGTGTAGTGGTACTTGCTATATTTACATTTCACTGCTTTGTATATTTGTAGATATACAGTTGTATCAGTCTTACAGTTTGGAAATATACATTTTTTTTAATGATTAAGTATGATTTATATGGAAACAACTGCCTATATATATATATATATATATATATATATATATATATATATATATATATATATATATATATATATATATATATATATATATATAATGGTACCAGTTCATTTGTATTTAAATATGTCTGTTTTTGTGTTTCATGACTTCTCTGAAACATGTTTCCTAAATATATTTTGTTTTGTTACATGATGCTGTTTTTTCATCCAGATTGGATTTTGACAAAGTTCTGCAGTTGCCTTGTGAGTTTCGAGTTTCATACTGTGCTGGATTTACATCTCTCAAATCACAAAGGCAGAGCACTGAACCTTGAGAATTTGAATACTTTGTTCTCCTAGCAGGGTTTTGTCAGGTCCTGTGTCACTCACTTTAAAGACCTTTAGACCCCCGTGCTCATTTACTGTTCACTTGTACCATTTCTGCTTTTACATTATGAAAATCATCTGTCAACACTTTAAAAGAGTCTCTTCTGTTATTTAGCTGGTGATGTTCAGCACTGTCAAGTTTTTGCCAATTATAGCTTCAGGTACAATGGTCTATTCAGTGGATCAAAGTCTTTTAGTGCTAGGAAATGATTTGTGAATCATTATTCAGCTGTATTGTAGAAGACTGGAATACCCGAGGAATGCAAATAATCCTTGTAAGAATGGATCACAAGCTCTTAAAATGACAACCTGCAACTGCCATTATCTAAGATTGGTGTACTAGCAAGACGCTGTTGTCTTCTGTTTCCTAAGTTTGACAGTTTCTTGATTCATCAGTCACACCAAGCATTGTCCTTGCACAGAAATGTCTACCAGTATGTCCTGAAAGAGTGTGTGCAACGACTCTAAATAAACAAATCTGACCTTTGCTGGTTTTACAGATGGAGCCTTTGTTTTCTTAAAAAAAAAAAAAAAATATATATATATATATATATATATATATATATATATATATATATATATATATATATATATATATACACAATAACATTTACAGTATAGGTGTGTTATCTTTTTGAATACTTTAAGTGAGTTTGCAATCCAAGGTTAAACTAGCCCAGTAGTGGTGTGAAGTTATTTTGTAATATTCCACCAGTTGTACAACAATAAAAGCATGTCTAGGTGCATTTTTTGTTGGAATGATAGTAAAAACCTTGAAGTAGGTAGTAATCTGCTGGGGCTTGAAGATTCTCTTATTGTTTAGTAACTTCTATTACTTTTCACATAGCATGCCAACAAGTTTATAAAGGAAATAAGGATTGCTGATAATGACCGGATATTTCCTAAGTAATCTAAGTATGAGAACTAACAAACTGAAGTGTGGAATGTGTTTTATGCACTTATTTTTTGGGATCAGTCCAAACCCCTGCTGAATGGGTGTGTGCTTAATCTGATAATTGCTCCCATCCCCTGCTGTTTTGTTAAGAATTCAATTCGTCATTAACTGGAGAGTCATCTTTGTCCTGTAAGGTCAGGCGCCCTGCTGTTGCTACCTGTTGGTCCATATCATGAATTACTTTGTCTTGGATTGTAATTACCAATAGATATTTCAGGCTGTTTTATAATGGGGTGGGGACACGACCATACTGATTGCTTGTCCGGTGCTTTCCTTAGGAACTTGCAAGTATAATCTGCTGAACGAAGAGATTGTGCTTGTCTAGAATGAAAGTTTAGCGGAATTGCATTATAGAGAAAATGGCAACCATGACCATACAGTCCTCCAGCCTGTTTGTCGTGCCAGAGTACTGTATTAAACTTCTTCTGTGCCTTTAAAAGTGGAAATGTGAATTAATTTATTATATTTATTTTAATGAGTTGATTGGGGGGGGTTGAAAGCTGTCGCCTGGTAGTATCTTGACCTTGGAAAGCGATACACAAAAAAAAGTCATCATAAACCATGCGGTTCTTATGAATATGTATGTGCCACCAGTACTGGATAATGAATGTAGAACTGTCAAGCATGCACTACATGCTAATGTTGTAACCTTTGTTGTCTGCAGGTTGGCAAAAATTAAAGAGTGGGTGGACAAGCATGACCCGGGAGCCTTGGTCATCCCGTTTAGTGGTGGAGTGGAACTCAAGTTCCAAGACATGAGTGACGAAGAGAAACAGAAGTATTTGGAAGAGAACAAGACACAAAGGTTAATTAGCATTCGTTTCCCCCACTTTATTATCAACTATTTCCTTGCTGTAATTTAATTGCTTGTGCTGATAGAATAATAAATGACAGAGTAATTACCATTATAAAGAAGGAATCGTTCTCGTTGCTGTAACACACAGTGAAAGGATTTATTTAAAATTAAGTTTTTAACTGTCATCTGTCATCTCTGGGTAATTATAACTTGGGTGTTTTTATGTATTTTTTTAAGACTATAAAAACTACTTTGGCAGAGTATTTCGTAGGTACTTATGAATAGTAAAAATGAATGCATTTAGGTTCTAAACACAATTTAAATAAATGAAGTGGCTGTGGAGGAAATATAAGTCTCATATGGCCAATATAATGTATTATTATTGATTTATATATGTATAAAAAAGCAGGAGATAATCTGTGTTTTCATTGGTACAGTAACTGCTCACACTTGCACAATACCTCATTCACTTCAGTTCTCTTTTTCTTTTTTTTTTTTTCTCCTCAATATAATGCCAGTGAATACATTTCTAATAACTTACAAGAAAATGTGTTGCTTGAGTATATTGAGCATGAAGCAGAAATCTGAGGTTGGTGTCTTTGTTTTGCAGCGTGTTAACTAAGATCATCAAGAGTGGATACGCTGCTCTCCTGCTGGAATACTTTTTCACAGCCGGACCAGATGAAGTGCGCGCATGGACCATAAGGGTATGTTTCATAGTTATTCACCAGCTACATCCAGTTCCACACGATTGAATTCAGATTGATATCACTGACTTTGAAGTTTGTCATGGTAGCGGTTAGCTAGTCATTACAGATGAGGTTTTTGTCCAGGATAACTTTAATTATTTGTGAGCTGTTGAACAGTGAAAGTGGGGCTGCATTGATTGAGGTGGGTAACAATTGATTCTGCCTATTACATACTCTGAATTTTTTCATCCTGTAGAATCTGTCTTCCCTCCTCCTGTGGTCAGAGATAAGACGCCTCAGTATTGTGCTTGCTTAATCTGTGTGACTGGGTTTGTCTCCAGTGAAATTGATGTCGCTTTTCATTTGCCGTTTGTTGGGGGTTACTGGTGGCTTTTTACCCTTGTATCTTAGTTACCTTTCGTTTTGTGCATTTAAAGACCACAGAGTAACCATAATACAGATGTTGCATATGAGTAAATGGGATATTTTATTGATAATGGAAAGGGCAAAATAGGATTCTTTATCTTTTAAAAACATATGCATGTGTTAAACATTTACTAAATGTATGTACATTATACATTTAATTTGTCTTACATTTTATATTTTTTATTTGAAAACAGGATAGAGCTGTTGATGTATTGACTTGCCTTTTTTTTAACAAGCCTTTTATATTTGTTAGTATTATAATTTTCTTGACTTTTTTTTTTTAATCACATACTAATTTCTTAGCTTTAACATTAAACCTCTTTAGGAGCTGAAATACACCTACAAGTTATTTGTTTTAAGTTTAAAATGACCTTTCCTTTTATTTCAATATAACACGATTGTATTTCCTTCAAGGAAACCTATAATGAATGCCCTGTTTTATTATATGACTGATTATAAGTAGCCTTGATTTTATGTGAGGGGCATTTAGTCAGGTAAGCATCAGTGAGTAACTATATTAACCCAATACATCTCTTATTGTAAAAACTGCATTCTATAATGTCAGGCTCTTTAGCACTTTAACATGCTTTATTAGGCAGCCTTGAGGTCACCATTATCTATCAGCCTACTCTGCATGGTTATGTGTGCACAGAATGTGTATCCTTATAATTCAACATATGGGGCAATCGCATTATAATGTATTTTTCTCCACCTAGACAAACCTGGATGCTGATTTATGATGGTTATACTTACAAGTGCTCTATCAATGAAATTACATAGAGATTATAATATATTGGAGTCATTAAATACACATCATTCTTTGGCATGAAATATGTTGACCCTGACCTTATTATATACATAATTTAAAGTTTCAGATCACAAAGCTAGATTGACAAAATGCTGATTGTAATTGATGATGATGAGGTGGTAAAGGTTTGTTGTGATGTCACACATTATCTCTTCCACTGTGGCAATTTTAATGTATACAAATTGATTTAAACAAATAAATTTGATTGACTTGGAATATAAAGTAAATATTGAATACAATTTATAAGCTGTAGATCTGGGAGACTATTAATTAATAAAAGGCAAGAATGACATTGATTTTAAACTCCCATGTAGCTGTTGCCTCTATTTCATAACAAGTCATATAATTACACTGTTAAAGAACAAATGCTGCAAAAATCATAAAAAATGTGAAGGGTTAACCTTGTGAGGAGTTTATTTTTTGAGTACATTTGTAATATGAGGACTCCGACCAGACTACTACATGTCGTGGTATATTTGTAAACTGCTAGTTATGATCCGTGTAGGTCAATAAATTCAATTATAATCTCAGTTTCTGTAAGCAAAACCTCACCTTGGATGCCAGAGATGATCAGAGGCTAAGCTGAAACCCACAATGAAAGAAGATTGCTTCAACTGAAATCAATACTACCTCGAAATCTGTATCAAAAATTGCTGCCTGCATTGATAGCGGCAGTGTGCGCTTATCTTGAATGAATTCAGCCCATGTGAGTAGCATCGGAACAGTATTCCCATATCAGGAGCAGTGATTGTACTCATGACATGCCAAGCGATATGAAGCAATGTTTCAGTGAATCCGGATTTGGTATCAAAAGAGGTGACTGTCTGTGCTGTAATCCATCTTCTTAAAAAAAAAAACAATTAATTTTCTTTGGGTTTTTTTTTTTCCTGACAGAAAGGGACGAAGGCTCCTCAGGCTGCAGGCAAGATCCACACAGATTTCGAAAAGGGCTTCATTATGGCTGAAGTAATGAAATTCGAAGATTTTAAAGAAGGCGGCACTGAGAGTGCTGTCAAGGTGAGACTTTTCTTTTGGAACAGCTGAGGCATTCTTTTCGATTGAAAGAAGTCTCTTGCGATTAGTAGATCTGACAGTCACTTTGGACTGTGAACTAGTCAGCCACTACAAATGTACTTCACCTTTACACAGGGGAAGGTATTACCACACTTCTCTTACTCTAGTGCTGACAACCTAACAGTCTTCATGACTAAATACTTTCTTTTTGTTGAAGTCCAGTAATTGTCATTTTACACATACATGTAGGCTCAAACTGAAATTGGAAGGGAAAAAAAAGAAATCTAGCTTCAAATTTTGTTTTTCCAGATTTATAGAAAGCAACTATCATAATTGTCAGCTTACTAAATATAGCCATATAGCTATGTTGAAACATTTACAATGGGATGGCAGGCTATGGCAGTGATGTGTAAAATGAAAAGTCTGGTTAAATAAAGTGTGTAATTTTTAACATAACTGTTTCACGGATGAACAACCAGGTTTAACACATAAAAAATGGCTTGTATATCCTCCTCAGATTTCTAGATTTATTTATTTAACTATACAAAAATACAAATACGATATTATTATTATTATTATTATTATTATTATTATTATTATTATTATTATTTATTTCTTAGCTGACGCCCTTATCCAGGGCGACTTACAATTGTTACAAGATATCACATTATTTTTTACATACAATTACCCGTTTATACAGTTGGGTTTTTACTGGAGCAATCTAGGTAAAGTACCTTGCTCAAGGGTACAGCAGCAGTATCCCCACTGAGGATTGAACCCACAACCTTCCGGTCAAGAGTCCAGAGCCCTAACCACTACTCCACACTGCTACCCTGCGTATAAATATGTATATTTACCACAGTAATGCACTTTGAGGGGGCTCCAAAGTGGCGCATACGGTAAAGGCACTCCGCGTGGAGTGCAGGATATGCCCTATAGCCTGGAGGCGGTCGGTTCGAGTCCAGGCTATTCCACTGCTGACCATGGACGGGAGCTCTCGGGGTGACGCATAATTGGCCGAGCGCCGCCCGGGGGCGGGGGAGGGCTTAGGTCGGCCAGGGTGTCCTCGGCTCACCGCGCACCAGCGACCCCTGTAGACTGGCCGGACGCCTGCGGGCTTGCCCGTAAGCAGCCCAGAGTTGCGTTGTCCTCCAACGCTGTACCTCTGGGTTGGCTGCGTGGCGGGCCTGCAGAGTGAAAAAAAAAAGCGGTCGGCTGATGGTACACGCTTTGAAGGACAGCGTGTGTTAGTCTTCGCCACTCCTGAGTCAGCGCAGGGGTGGTAGCGGTGAGCAGAGCTTAAAAATAAATAAATAAATAAATACAATTGTATATGTCAAATTGGGAGAAAAGTGGGGTAAAATTAATTGCCGACTACTAAATAAAAAAAATAAAATAAATGAATGCACTTTGAAATCTGACTTACCTGACAGCTGTTATTTTTTGCCAGTATTCTACATATAAAAAGTACTATGTTTCACATTGTTTCTTCTACATGAATATTAACATTATCCATTCACTCCTTCAAGCCCAGGTATAGCTATTTAAATGGGATTACAATGACAATGGTGGCGTGAAAATTATTATGGGAGTTGGCATATTATTAAAGTGTTCCACCCACGCAGTAACTGAGGTCAACTCATGGGGCTGTTGTCTTGGTGGAACAGGTTTAAGTGGTTTTATGCTTTTATTATTCCATTGCATGTACATATTAAACAAAACAAAAGTACTTGTACAAGAATATTCTGCATCTTAGAGACCTTGTTTTTTGTCAGTGTGCAAAGACCAACATTAAATACAAAATAAACATTTCAAAGAGTTAGGTGATCATCTTAGTAAAGCATTATTAACTTTGAATATTGTTATATATTCTAATGTTATCTAATAACAATAAAAACATATAGAATTGATTACTTTAATTGAAAAAGGATACTGTAGACAACCAACTATCCAAGATAAGGTCTTGGTATAACTTTGAATACTACTTTTGTTTTGGTTAAATAGTATAGTGATGACATTGCCTACCCCCCAGTGTTTGGATAGTGAAAAGGCAGACCTCCTGAACAGGAGCCCCCCCCCCCCCCACCACCACCACACACACACACACACACACACACACACACACACACACACTCACTCACTCACTTACTTCCTCTGCCTGAACTGACCACAAAACATTCCTGGTTTACTGGAACATTTAGACCAGCCTGCTGGAGAGATCCTTGCATGTCAACAGAACATTATGCTGTTCACTTTATGAAACTCATTATCTATGGTACAGATGCTTTTTATCTGTACAATTCCTTAGATTTATATTTTATATCACATTTTGTATGTTTTTAGTTATGTTTTATTTTATAGGTGTCTGACAAAAATGCATTTTAGAAACATTATAAATTATTTCAGTATTGTTCCAAATTAAAATACATAGTTATTTTACATCTGGTTGGAGGGAATTGATATTCATATCATTATTAAATTATATTAAACTGGATGTTTAGAAAATATCAGTGACTACAATAAAGGGTATATTATGAACATTCTTTAAAAAAAAAAAAAAAAAAAAACACATTGAAGTGAAATTCCCAAAAGTTGAAATCTAAAGGTCTAAATTCAGCTGAGAAAAGAGCAGAGGTTTTCACTGCATGTTATCGGGTTAATCCTTTTTTTTAGGTTTGATTTCTGTGTTGAGCACAAGTACAGCATAACTAATACCATTTAATGTCAGTGCTATGAAGTAGACATTGAGTAGCTCTGTGTGGGTTTTATAGTCTACAGGGATATCACATTATTAGTAATCAGATCTGCTTAGGCAAAGCTTGCTTCTCCAGATGGTTGCTTTCAAGTGCAAATGAACTGGTTGGACATGTCTGGTTTAATACATACTCAGGAATCACAAATAGCCATTGATTTTTTTTTTTTTTTTCAACCAGTGTTCTGGTGGTATTGAGAATGGATTAAATGGTCTCCAGAGCATTTAAAAGGAACATCGTTTCTTTTAATTAATTGTACACTCAGACAAACCAGAATGCATAAACTAACGCATATAAGCACATCAAGTGAAGTATATCAAGTTTGATTGGGGGGAAAAAATAAAATAATATAAAACCAATGTTTATGAAAGAAGACATTTAATCTTTCACATTATTAAACACTTAAAATACATGTTTAAAAAAACAAAACAAAACAAAAAAAACAGTACTTGTAAAATGTTCTATGAACAGGAAATCAGTACTGCATTAAGAGTAGGATTAAAAAGCCAAAGTTATTTTTGGGGAAATTTACCAAATAATCCACAACATAATTATTCACCTAAACCATTTTTTTTTTTTTTACAGGCTGCTGGAAAATACCGACAACTGGGTAGAAACTACATTGTTGAGGATGGAGATATTATCTTTTTTAAATTTAACACACCGCAGCAGCCCAAGAAGAAGTGATTTGATAGCATTTTGCATAACAAATGAACTGTGCAGTCAAGGAAAATGTGTTTTATTGTTTTAGAAAGAATAGCTGGAAACCCATGATTGAGACCTGCCAAGGTTGAGCAACTGTCCCACTTCCCAGTCATATTATCACAGACTGTTTTTTGGCTTTTATAATACAGCTCCCTCTGAAGCATAAGCACTAAATGTTGACAGCATTGCTATTTAAGATTAGGGCCCCACTCTAAATTGTAGAAGCATTTTAGGAACCATATTACTCTCATGATACTTCATTAATCTCCATCGTGTAAGCCAAACCTGACACATTTGACAGCAGGGACAATGCAACTTGCTCCTTTCTGAATCTACACATAATGCATGTTTTACAGTACCCCAGATGTCTACACTCAATAAAACATTTGACAAAACCAGCCTGTGTGTGTTTGGGGATGTCTGTATTGACTGACTGTGGTGTGCTGAATGTGATATGACACCTGGTGTAAGCTGATTACAGAATTTAAAGACGGGTGTGATACAGTAGCTGGCAGCATGGGGCTGCTGTAATTGTATCTGTTCAAGTGATTCTTTTATTGGATTCAAAAGGGTAGGTTACTGATGGTTTCATAAAAACAAAAAAATGAGAAAGAAAATGCTGTAGGTATTCGTTCATTGGGCATTCAAAACCCCTTTGAAAATTTGTCCTGGTAAAATAAAGGCTCAAAATGAAGCTTAGTCATTTTGGTGATGATATAAAAAAGGCTAATGACCTTTTAAATATTTCATTTATTTGTTTTTGTTTGAAGGAAGGGTCGGGGATACATCTGGTGATGTTTGGCTTTCTTTCCAACATGCAACAAAATTGCATCTTTGTTTACTGCAGTACTCATTTAGCACCAAGTAACTTTTACAGAAGACTTAAATTGTTTCAGTTTAATACAGAGAAATACCTGCAAATTGACATAAGGTAGACAAATATATTAATATTGGATGGGTCTACTTCCTATATCAGGAGCAGTCTGCAGGAGCGGAGTTGTCTATTTCAGTGGAGTGGAAGGACTTAACCAATTCTGAATTGGCAATATATGGAATAATTAAAATGTAGTTTTTAAGACATTCAAAGTCACATCTGTTTTGTCCAATGCATAAAACATGTACACTATTTGGTACTGAGGGTTTGATCTTGTAGAACCAATACAAACGTATTTACTGGCTGTGCTTCAGGATTTGATTGATTTTTCTCTTTGATATTGCAGACTGTTGAACACTAAATAAAACCTGTTTCATCTCACTTTTGACCTTTCCAACTAGAAGTTTTGCTTACAACCCATTTTCTTGGTTCAGTGTTTGAAACAAACCGTTATTATGGGATCAATTCAATTGACAAAATACCGACAAGACATTGCAAATTCTAAGCAAAGAACCTTTGATTTTTTGTTTCGTTTTGTTTCTTAGATCAATTGAATACACCAATTTGGTATCTATCTGGTACCTTCTATGAAGTGATTACAGAGGTTATTTTAAATTTTTAAGTCATATTGTTAAATTACTGTATACTGTAAGTAAGTTTCTCATTAAGCCATAATTACAGGTCCATGTATTTTTTATAATTGTTATCTTTTTTTCTTTACAAGCTTTACTATTATTTATGTACAGTAAAGGAATGTTTGCTGTACAACTGAAAAGCAGGAATGCTTTCACCACGAGGTTGAATACAGAGTGAAGCAACTCCATGAGAATATTTTTCATACATAAATATCCCAACGTGCATGTGAAATAAAAAGGGTGATTCGAGATGCATTGGGATGGAATAAAAATAGGTTATTTATACTTGTATTGGAATAGAGAAATATATATTTGTATATATGGGGTTGAAGCACAACTAGACATTTTATAAGGTAGTTAAAGTATGTATGGACATCTCTATATGTAACAAACTAACAGAACGCGCACCTACGACAAATTACACAGCACTAATACTGGAAAAGGGGTTGAGTTCCCAATATTAATATGCATATTGTAATAGTTTAGATATATGTACAATATGAACTGCAATTAAAAAACATTCAATTAATTATTTTATATTTATAATAGGAAATCTTCAATCTTATTGTATACAGTCGGATGCAAGCTTTTGTCATGCAAAAATGTTATTTTTGATAAAAGCTTGGAAGGGTTTGTATTTTATTTTATTTTTTTATAAGCAGCCTACCAGATTGTGAAGTAGTGGTTTATTTAGAGATATTGTGCAGGGCTTTCTCTGCAGGCATAATTAGATACCTTCCTATCATTCGAATACCTCTCGTTACTGTAGAGATCCTGACCTGCCGTGAATAGGCGAGCCTTCACTGGAACCCCAAGTGTTGCTTCAAGAGAAAGTAGATCCAGCAGTGGAGCAGCACTACACAGATGTGATGCATAAGGAAAACCTTCTACTACATATAACTGCCTTTAAAAAGACTTGGAATGGAACCTGTTTGTACAAATTCTATCAGCCCAGGAAACAATTAAAACATGAAAAGAATACGGCATTCTCTAAGCCAACTGATACTGTATATGCCACACACCCAAATCAATGTAAGTGTAGGTTTGGGATAATGACTTTCCAGTTTAGTCTAAGCAGATGGTGAAGCATTGCTTGGGTCAGACCCCTGAATACAGTCCTCAATAGAAGTGTGTGATTGTAATGTCGTGCTAGACCAATGCACGACGCTCTATCATGGCATGATTTCCCAAAGGTAGCTAATTATGAACCAAGTAGCTTCAAGGCTTTATTGCAATTATATTGATACAGATTTAGAGTTAACAATTACTAAAAGACACTTACTAGTTTATTCTTGTATGTATTATTAAAGAGGAAGTGTTTCATTGCCGGGGCAAGGCAGTTGATTTGTAGTACTGAACATTTTAAACATCAGATCGGTCAGATGGAAAGTGTTAATGGACCTTGTGCAGAACCGAGTGAACATGTGTGTAATAATTAGAGACTCCTTGTCACTCAGTGACCTTACAAATTTATGAAACTGGAAAATTGTTTTCCTAACACACCAAATACATGCCAGCGTGTGCAAGAAAAGGAGTATGCTCATAGATCTATTAATAGGTAATGTCCCATGCTTTGGTACAACAGTTTACAATTGTGCACATTGTGTTCTTCCAGCATTATGAAGGAATATCAAATCGATCCAACAAATTATAAGAGTCGTAAGCTTTCAAAGAAACAAGCGTTACGAAGAAAAGAAAAATCAGTTTGTGCGCTGCAGGAGCTTGTGCACATAATTATGCTTATGCATTCCCCTAAGTAAAAATAGCAAGTCGTAATCATCTGACAAGCAGTCCATTTCAGGCTTATGTTTGTAAGACTTGCAAACTGATATTCAAAGAGTCTTTCTCCAATACAAAACCTGCACCAAAGTTCTGTTTGGCTGGTTCTAGCAATGGTTGCACTGGGGCATTAAGCTATGAAAACCATGCTGACATAAAAAATATTATTCAAGCATACTTTACTTATGCACTCTGTATCTTGCAGGATGGGTTGTAACTTTCTATTTAAACATAACTTGTAAACTTGTTTTTGTTCACACCTAAGCACCCTATTTTGTTAGCATGAGTTACTGAGTTACATGAGTTACTGATTAGGGTTATTTATTTTGTAGTTTTATAAGAAAAAGTTTTCAAAAGGAAATCATGTGTCCACATGTATTGTTATTTGAATTATTGAAAACTGGTGCACTGACATGTCAGAGATCTTTTATGTGTAAAAAAACAAAACTGATCACGTACATTACTCATATTTGATTACAGATCATGTAGGTGGAAGGAAAGTTAGCAGCATTGTGATTGACAGTTATTAAGATTGTGTTATGTCTTTTGGTTCCAATACATTGTCAGGATCATCAATCAAACGCTACCACTGTGCCCTGAGGAAAACCACAATGCCTTCAGACAAGGCTGGCAATGAGTAGAAAGCAAATTGAAGGAACTGGGATCATAAAAGGACAAAAACGTATGATTATAAATCATGGACTTTCAATGTTAACCGAAAAGGGCTGCATCAGCTTTTCAAATAATCCCTTTCATAAAAGTCAAGCGTGTAAAAATAAAATAAAAATAGATTAAGTGGCATCGTACAAATAATAGAATTTAATAAGTGGTTGCGTGTAAAATGTAACATGTATCAAGCAGTAATATGTTTTTTTTTTTCTCACAGTACAGTATATAGTCATGGTAATCTGAAGGCAAATAAATAAAACAAAAATAATTACGAACAATGTTTCCATTTGGCATACTGTATAACAGCAATAATCCACACTTCCCAAAGCCATATACATATCCCCATGAATTATATAAGAAACATGTTGCATAAATCTGTGCTGTAAAAAAGAAATTCACCAGGACATAGAGAGGTCTATTCAACTGGTCGAAACGGTGTTGGGTGTAAATACCACCGTTGTTTAAATCCTTGGTGTTTTACACATGCTCACTCAAATGCACTGTCAGTGATTTGATTGTCATTTACATCAGCCACAGATTAGACTCTCAAAACAAATGCCAGCCCATGTTCATCCAAATTGTATGAACAGTTCCTAAAATATAGCTACAACAGCAATGAATAACATGTATTAGTGGAATAACCTATAAACAAATTATCATGCCCAATTGAACTGTTACCGAGATAAAGCTGTCATAACCAAATAGCAGGCTAATGTCCCATTACCTACTGTATGTGACATTCCCAAGATTTGTCCTGAGAAACGTCTTAACGCACAATTGGATAAACGGTTCTTAAGAAATACCATGTTCCTGGGAGTTCTATTGTTTTGGGTGCATGACAGAAATTGTTCGAACAAGAGCACGATAATCTAGTTGTGATTTATTGCCTTTGCCTTGGGGCAAAACAAACATGCCACAGAGAGTGCAATCTTTTTTGTATTCATTTCTGTAAAAATATCCTTGATAAGAAGGTGGGTCCACATCAGCTTCTGTACCAAGCTTCTAACATCCCCCAAAGTCTAATGTAGCATCCCAGATAATAACAGGTAATGCATGGCAGTCTCTGCATGTCCAGAAAGGATTACATATGTAACATCATTAACCTTTATTTTTTTTTTGCCTTTCTGTTTTCAACTTTCTTTTTCAAGTTTGATCTCATTCAAAATACTCAATAGTGTGTTAGTTGTCTAGTGGTAGGAAATTCTAGGTGTTAGCTTATGTCCCACGTACACGCAGTTACTACATTTGAGAAATGTAACTAAAGTGTTAATTGTAATAAAAATCAATACCGGTATTTTAAGTTAATTAAAACTGCACTCGTCTGAATTGAACCACTAGGGGGGGCGCTGTCTTGTGCTTCCTGTAGTGCTGCATCCAAATCACAGAGCAAAGCAGCACGTAACTTCCAGTAACAATTTAGTCCTACCCAAACTTGGGAATTCGGGAATTCGCAGTAAAAAAAAAACAACAAAAAAAAAAAAAAAAAAAAAAGCTTTATGGAAAGTTGGCAGCTCACTTTTGAATTTGAATGCGAATGAAAGCACATGATGTTTCTGATTAGTTGTAAAGCTCATGATGTTTGTTTGGGAGACTCCCCTGGCAGTTCTAGCAGCGCATGCTTAGAGACCAGTCACTGATATCTGGCAGTGAATGCAGTTATCAGATAAAATGACAAGTGCTTCCATAACCCAAAGAGAACGAAATGAAGTTTGAAGAACATTCCCCAAAGTCCATGTCAGCCTTTGTTATACAATCTGTTCTCTTACCTTTTGGGAGATAAGGCAACAGATGAAGTAACTCACACAAACTGTATCAGACAAAACAATCAAATCCGCAGCAGGGCTCCATCTGGGATGTTAAAGTGCAAAAGGTTTTTTAAATGCCAAGTCGAAACAAACATAATACAGATACTGATCGAGAGATCAGCAGTGGACAAACTTGCCCCTAACACTGTAAAGACAATATAAATCACAAGCTATTAAATAATAACAATCTGTTCTGAAATGCGGGCCACCACTGGTGCAGTATCACCAAACATGCATGCAGTCTATAGGGATAAACTGGAAAAACAGTGACTGCAGCTGACAAAGTGTTGATGATTGGTGGGTTGTATAGAAAGCTAAGTTACGGTTTCCATGTAAACTCCTTTATCTGAATAGCATCAATACAAACTAGTTCCATGAGCCGGGAGCTGGTTGGATAAAAGGGCTTCAACTGAATATGGTAATCAGAAATAAAAGAACAGATTAAATAGTGAAGCATGCTTTATGTAGAAACTGTCAAGTAATAATCTTGGTAATTGCCTGCAATTTTCTCTATTTCTAGGTAATACAGTACCTGTTAAAAGGGTTCAAGCTGGAGTAAGGGTAGCAAAACATTATTTGGCAACAAATCCTAACAATTGTAATGACAGCAATGTAAAGACTTAGCAAAATGCTAAGGATAGTGTGCCCTGACCAGTCAATATTTAATGAGATACAGGTAAAACATTGTAAATATAATTCATAAATATTCCTGTATTATATTATTTTACATCTGCGTTCATTTGACTGTTTACACGATGTTTAAGATGTACCGTTTAAAGCCCTTTTAAACATGTCTTACCTCATTAGCATATTGTTGTTTTCCAAACCTTTTGTTTTTATTCTTGTTTTACTTTGACTGACAGCAGGCTCATTTATTCCGACCACTACAACACCCACACATAGTTTCCTACGTGCAGCATAAGGCCCTGTCCACACTATGCCTTTAAACCGTATTAGTTGCATTTAAGCCGGCTTAAAAGTGCTAAATACGGTTTGCGTCCACACTACGCACCATTTAATACCGTACTGGAGAACCAGACTCGAGACCACCTCAGGAGGTAGTCTCGAGTCCGGTTCTAATTAGATCGCATCAGGTAGTGCGGTTTATCACAAGTGTGGACGCTGTAATACCAAACTACATGTTTTGTGTATCCTCCAATATCCTAAATTGCTTTGTGGTATGTTTGGCGAAATACTCAGCACAGGCGCCCGAAGGAGTTGCTATCTGTACACTCCGCACTAGGTATTCATTTTTATGCTTCAAAAAATCTTTCAGGACATCTCTGTTAAACTAGTGGGGAAAATCGTATTTTTTCTTGAATCGTACTTGTACTTGCTAGAACCAAAGTCATTGTATTTATCTTGCTCTTAACCGTATTATTACTTGTACTGTGATCCTTGAAATGTATTTTTGTTTACGACTGTAAGTCGCCCTGGATAAGGGCGGCTGCTAAGAAATAAATAAATAAATAAATGAATAAATAAATAAATAAAACACAGCGTTAAATTAGGCGGCTGCAAAAATGAAATGCGAGTTAAAAGTAGGATCGGGGATGAACAAATTACGTAATTTGTCAGCTCTGTTTGAAATAAAATTAAGAGGACCAGAATTAGACTCAGGCAAGATATGAAGGTAAAAACAAAGATTGTTTTGTAATTAACAGCTTTTTCTGAGTTTAATTATAAAACAGAATCAGCTCAATTTGTTTAAAGGGACTTCACCTGATTAAAAATAAAACCTGAAAACTTCAAGCCCTACTTGTGTGTGTGTGTTCGGATTTACTTTTTCCGCAGTACTTGTAATATTTAATTTATGCAATACGGACCTCTGTTAATATGGGGCATAACACATTATTTTAAAATATAATACAGTGCATGCTGGGATAATATCGTATTAATTTCCACGGTGGGTTGCGCTGCTGGGGATTGTAACTGAACTATTCTAATGGTGTGTGGACGCAATAAACCTGACTAAACATGAAATGGTACTTCAGTGTGGACGCTTTGAGCTGGATTAATTAGAGCGGTTTCGAGTACGGTTTTCGAGATCGGTTATGTAGTGTGGACAGGGCCTAAAGCAATACGTACAATAATGCTCACATGGGCTTTAAATTAATAACTGCATCATAAGAACGCATAAGACTCAGAGTAAGTGAGTCCCTTACTGTTTTGCTGTTAGTCTTCGTTATGTTCATTTTTCACTGAATCTGCTGAAGCCCATTTATCCAGCCACATTGATGTATGTTTATTGGAAGTACAGTAAAGCTCTATTAATATTATCCAGTGAGATTTCCATGAAATTGATTTGTTCTGATCGTATGACATACTATAGACCTGTTCGTTTAGCATTCACCATGAAGAATCCTCCCGAGCCCATTAAGTACCAAATTCATTTTACTTTGAAAAAAATCAGAACACCAGCTGTATTTAATTTGATACATTCTAAATCAGTATTTCTTTACAGAAAAAAATGTAAATCCTTCGTTATGACTACAAACTGCTGTGTCTTATTTTGAGTTCACTAGTCAAGTCAGAACTGCCCGTAATGAGACCAGAGAAATTTCACGCCACTACGAAGCTCAGCACTGAAAATTGAGCTAATCGTCACTGTGGGTTGGAAAACACTAAGAAATGTATCATTTTAAAGTCATTGTTGAGTGCAGCTAAACTTTCTATACATGTCCTGAAAGTTTCATTCACACTCGTTACTTATAAAGTGGGGAGAAAAAGGCAAATTTGTGGTTAGACCGTTTTCAAAAACCTTCGATACCTCTACGCGGAAGAGCGCGCGTACGTGACGTCAGACAGGACATTCACTGTTGTAAACAAATGCAGTAGATGGAGGACAGAAGTGAAAGCGATGTTACCGGTTCGGATGTTTTATCATCTTAAATCAAACAGATCAGAAATGTTGGTCTTGTGCTTCATTTATATTTGCTTCACAATGTAAAAAAAAAAAAAAAAAAACTCGGTCGGTTGACACCCTTTAAACATAAACAAATAAACAAAAAATAATACAGACTCTATCGTCTTTGTTTCGAGACAAAAAAAAAAAAAGTGAGTTCTCCCAGCTCAGGAACTCCGTACAAAATAGCCAGTCTCTAGTTTCTTCACTGTTGGCGTCAGACCTGGTCTGGTTAACACATTTTCCCTTTGTCAACAGAGCAGTAGAGCTTTGCTTGGGTAACAGAGGTGTTTGTAAAATTAAAGTCTGCTTAATGTTAATGTAATGTCATGTAATTTTATCGTAGTGTATTTGCTTTTCTCTCCAAACTCACTTTTTGCGTTCCAGGCAATAATTGACTATTGGCTGTATAGTGTAAGGCCCAGATGGGATCTTACTCTATTACCCATAACAAACAAGTGAAAATATTGGCTTCAGCTGAGTGATAAGTACGGCTGGACAACAAAAAAGCAACATCAAAATAACAGGGGACAAGTTGTTCTAATGCTAATGAGAGGAAAGAGCTGTGTTGTGGTGCCTAGGCTTTAATCATACATCTCTAGAGAAGTGCTGTGTGGAATTGGATTTTGTATACTTTGCTACTGGCGCAATCTGATCAATGTGAATTAGTGTTCACAATGTAGGTAACTGTTAGGCTGCACTCTGACGGGATAGTGATGAGGTAATGGTGTCCAATGACACATTTATTTTACTATCTCTTTAACCCTTTTAGCAAAAACCTTGGTCAAAGTTACATTAACAATTTAATGATCATTTGCATATTTGATTACATAATTGCAACAGCTGTCTTCTCCCTCACACCATGGACAAATCAGCTTCTGAAATATATGTATTATTCCTGGTCACCTCTTATCACATCATTATTCTGTAATTCTTTTAAAAAGGAAAGGTTTCTCCTTCAACCCCAGGTGGTTCCCAGGCTATCTACAGAGCTCTAGCATCAAGCATCTCCACTACAAGTGAATCCAGTTCAGTCCCGCTGGGAAAGAGACAATCAAATACTGCTGCAGCTCCACAAAATTGCCTGAAACACTGAAATGCTTTAGATACTAAATACAAATTTGATGGCATTGAAAACACTTAAGAGCAGGGAAAAAAAGAGAATCCAGTCTTTGAGTAGTACTGGCCAACAAGAGACTCTTAGGATGTCAGACAAATGTCTTCATGGCGTCCTTCTAGTATTGGTCACTCCAGACTGACTCCTTACAAGTGGTTAACCATAAAGAGACAGGCTTTCCATTCTAAAACATTGTGGCTGAATAATTTACAATTACTTTGCAGCTTGTAACATGAGAACAAACAATAAGAAGTAACAACACATACATTAAAAAGTACAGTTCATGAAAAATTATGTTTCCCTCATTTTTAATTTTTTTTTGTCAGGGAATTTGGCTGCTCAAGTAAAGGGCCTGAAGAGTGTAGCTATCTCTGTGCATCTGCAAATCAGGTACAGCCCAAGCAGTGGTAAAGTGAGCCTCTCACAATCACTCAAGCCTGCCCAAGAACTACAGTCTTTGGAGTTAGGGAGCAGCCCAGTCTCCATCTCCCACCCAAGAAAGTATGAATGACTGATAGACGGCGGCTAATATGTGCTCAGTTGGCAGGTGCTTCTTTATCCAATAAATTACTGATGTTTTCAAAAACAGTCTCAAAAATGAGGACTCTATTCACCATTTGCAGACCTAACTTCCCATAAAAAATTAGAGACGGAAGTCATTGAGAAATATTCAAGCACCCACAACAATGAAAACTCATTCTGACTTGCATTGAATTAATGGCGTCCTCTCTGCCGTGATGACCCTATACCCTATTAACAGTGTTATGG